>NC_143015.1:155034468-155323878 GCF_055824585.1 Amblyomma mixtum
GGCACAACGTGAAAGCGTGACTGAATTACTCTAAAAATGTCACCCGTTATGACCCATGTGGAACCTAAAATGAAAAAAAAAAAGCTCATCGCGTGTTCGTGAGCAAGAGCTACGCGCAGATCATGGTGTTGCGTCTTAGCTCGGAATTTCCGCGCAAAGCATGCCGTAATGTATCAGCTGTGTCTGCGTAACTGCGTTACGCTTAAACCAGCCCGAATTTCATCTTAACCGAAACGAAAGCCCACTGCAGCCATAGAGCAATGTTGCAAGCGGTACATGCAAGGCGACTGCGTCACCATGTTACGCTAAAACTCGCTCGCATTCCGTCACGCTTAAAAAGCAGACCGAAAAGAATGCACATTGTATCTTTGCTCGCAAGCAGAGGTATGTACAGCGGCCCGATGCTACATCATAGCTGGAGCGCACTGCATATGGCAATGACGCAAACGATACAGTGCGACTGCGTCACCATGTTACGCTAAAACTCGCTCGCATTCCGTCACGCTTAAAACGCACACCGAAAAGAAAGCACACCGCTGTTTCTCTCGCGAAAAGAGCTGCGAGCCCAGGATCCCGCTGTTGCGCCGTGGGCCGAAAGCTTCGCGGCCAAGAGTGCTTCGCTGCCAGTTTTCTGTACCTGAGGTTCGCTCGCTAGAGCTGTTTCTTTTGAGTTGTTCGCCCCGTTTCTTTCTTTTGCTTAAGTCATTTTCGATTATTTTTTTTGCGGAGCGTGCGAGGGTGGGAGTGCTCAATCATGCGTTGGCTGTGCTCTGGACATTTCCCAGGTGACAGGCGCGTCGCGTTCTAGCGGTGAATGCTCCTCGCTGATTCGCGCTGCTGGCGCGCGGAACGCGGGCGGGGCCCGAAGAAAGACCGCGAGGGATGTGCTGACTCTGCAGTTAACGATGGCACCCTTTTGTTGCGTGCTTTCCGAGGGAGGAAGGGGGCAAAGAAAAGAAAGAAAAGAGGAGGAACGGAGGGAGGGAACAAAATACGGAAGAAAGGAAAATAATAACGGGGAATAATGGAGGGAAACAGGAAAGTAGGAATGGAGTGACATGGTCTGGTGTTATCGGATATGGTATGGTATAGTATGGTATAGTATGGTATAGTCTGGTATCGTATCGTATAGTATGGTATGGTCTGATCTGGTGTCGTCCGATATGGTCTCGTCTGGTCAGGTATGGTATAGTCTGGAGTCACCTGGTCTGGTGTCATATCGTATGGTACGATATATGATCTGTAATCGTATGGTATGACATGGTATAATATGGTATCGTATCGTATAACATGGTATGGTCTGATCTGCTATGGTATGGTCTGGTTTCGTATGATATGGTATAGTCTGGAGTGACCTGGTCTGGTCTCATATCGTATGGTACGGTATATGGTCTGTAATCGTATGGTATGGCATGGTATAGTATGGTATCGTATCGTATGGTATGGTCTGATCTGCTATGGTATGGTCCGTAATCGTATGGTATGGCATGGTATGGTCTGGCACGGTATAGTCTGGAGTGATCTGGTCTGGTCTCGTATCGTATGGTACGGTACATGGCCTGTAATCGTATGGTATGGCATGGTATGGTCTGGTATTGTAAGGTATTGTAAGGTATGGTCTGGTCTGATATTGTTTGTTATGGTATGGTCTCGTCTGGTATGGTAAGTCTGGTGTGGGCTGGTCTGGCAGCCTATTTTATGGTATGACGTGGTATAGTACGTAGCTCAATGTTCCGAAGGTGCTCATAGGCTATGAAAGGCACCGCATCCGAGGGCTCCGGTTTAATTTAGACCACATTAGGTTTTTCAGAGTGCACGCACATTGCACCACACACGGCACGAACTGACCACACAAGAGAATACCACGACACACAATCTGTCGCTGATTGCGTCTCGTTGTGCTTTCCTCTGTTGTCAGTTCCGAAGCAAGCTCGCCGCTATGTAATGATGAACGACGAACTAGCCCTCTCTAAAGCACTGCTGAAGTCGACGGTGGCTCCAATTAGTTTCCTGGTTTTTAGTTGCTGTTTATTTGTTTCCCCAGCATCACAACTAATTGGCCCAATATTGGAGATGCATCGGCACAGGACGGTTCTATAACGGGCCAGAGTAAAATCATCCATTTCCAATATTTGCCCAATTATCTACGCTGCTTGGCAATTAGTTCTCACTTCTCGTCAATGAGGGCCCACTGTTAAACACTGCAGGTTTCACCGCTAAGCACTTCTCGCTTTCTAACCTCCAACAACCTCCCGCAGACCCCAAATCATGAGAAAGTGACACTCAGTCAACTAGCTGGCGGCGGTCGCTACCGTTTTGCTATGAGCGGAGCTATGCACGGGTGGTGGCGGGAGTAGGGAGGAGGTGGGGGAAGGGGGAAGGGGGGGAGACAGGTCGGTTTGTAGGAGTCGGCGAAGAACGCTTCTGAGGAGGAAGAAGGAAAGGAACCCGGATGTGGTGCACGCACTCGCTGACACGAGCGCCTTTTTTAGAGGGAGAGGAGGAAGGCCCGCTCACGCCACTTCCTACATGCCTCCGCCGCCACCACGAGCGTAGCCTCTTTCTCTTTCTCTCAGCAGCGCGGACGCGACGCCGCCCTGGTGCGCCCATCTCGAGTCGAAATCTCTCAGGCCCGGGGTCGTCAACCCTGGCCACACACAACCGACGACGCAGACCGACGACGGCGACTTTTCGAGGCCGGCACGGACGCGAGCGCGCGCACGCCTGCCGTGCACGTAACACTCTTTCCCTTTTCTCCTCCTTCACTAGCTCTGTCCTCCTCTCCCGGACAACCTCGCGTCGTCTTCGCGGCACACAAGCGTGTATCGTAATCATCCGTACATAACGCGTCTCCTATCCTAACAAGGACCTCATTCGAATTCGCTCGAAGACAGCAAACAAAGCAAAACAGAAGCAAGCAAATACAAAAAACGATTACTGCGCTGCCAATTAGTGAAACAGAATGTCTCTGCAAGATACCATCTGCCGACGAAAAGCGTTTAAATTATGATATGGAAGTGCCTCTGGGGTTGTTCCTAGAATGGTTTCAGTCTAGGATGCCCGACTGCAACGTGTATGCCGTTTTCGGCGGTCAATTCTCGCCACAAAAAGTTGCTCGTTATAACCCGGCAAACATGGTACGTGCGCTCTAGAAGGGAGGTGAAGCGAGGTGCTCCTAGAGCAGCTGCAGCGACCGGCACTACCACGACCAGAGAGAGAGAGCCGTTTCTTTTCCTCCAACTGTCGGAACGGACGAAGATGAAAGGACCTCCTTCTCCGATCCTTAGCGGCTGTTCCGCTCGGAAGGGGTAAAAAAAGAGGAGGAGGAGGTAGAGACAAAAACTCCTAAACGACCGCGCAGAGCGCGCGCTGCACCGTACGTACTGTGCCGCTTCCCTCAACCGGATCAAACCGGTTCTCGCTCCGGAGCCCGGGCCCCGGAGAAACGGGAATTTCTCGTTTTCGCCCCGGCGCTGCCCGAGTGCAGAGGGGGAAGACGAGTAGAAGTCCCAAAGAGCTGGGGGAAGGGGAAAGAAGCGCACAACCGTCGCAGTGCACACACTCTTCGCTGGAACCGGTAGGAACCGGCTTTAGCCCGCCGGAAGGAATTTGTCGTTTTCGCCTAGTCGCATCGTGGGGCCTCCCCCCTTTGTTTCGTTGTTCTTTTCTTACCCTCGTCCCTCCAGGAACGAGCGAAGGAAACTCAGAGAACACTGGGGAAGGAAAGAAGTGAAGGGAAGGGAGGGGGGGGGTGTAGGTGAAAGATCACTCTTGAGCCTTCGCTTCGCATCCCTCTATCCTCGTTTTCTCTCTCGTTCTCGCTGCGACCCATTCCCCCTTCCTCTCATTTCACTTTCTCTCTCTCTCCTTCGGGTTCTCCGCACGGGTCCGACCCCTGCGGCGGTGGCGTGGGGTACACGGCACACATTTCGCTGGCGCGCGCCAGCGCTACGGCGTTCGTTCGTTAGGCGCGGCTATATCTACTCGCCCCGAGACACACGAACGCACTCGCGGCAGCTGACGGCGACATGTAGGCCTCCCGCTCCGCTGAGCTCGACGAGCGTCGTCGAGACGATGAGCCCTGACCCCGCCGGTGCTTGGGTCGCAGCTACGGAGAGATACAACTTAAAAATTGCGGGGTTTTCGTTTCTTCCTGGCAGGGTCCAGGTTGGTACCACTGATCAGCCTGATTACAACCCAGTCATCATCGTCATATCCTGCTAAGAGCTAATCCGCCTGTCAACCACTCAAGTTATAAAAATTTCTGCCTCGCCGCGGTGGCTCAGTGTTTACGGCGCTTGGCTGCTGGCCCGAGAGACGCGGGTTCGATCTCGGCCGCGGCGGCTGAATTTCGATGAAGGCGAAATTCTAGAGGCCCGTGTACTGTGCGATGTCAGTGCACGTTAAAGATCCCCAGGTGGCCGAAATTTCCGGAGCCCTTCTCTACGGCGTCCCTCATAGCCTGAGTTGATTCGGGACGTTAAACGCCAATAAACCAAACTATAAAAAAAATGAATCAGAAGCATTCCTTTTAACCGAGAAAGCGTGTCTGCATTTTGAGATCCATCCAGCAACTTAAACGTTACAAAAGTAACCAAACCCAAAAGTAACCGAGCAACAAGTTTTTGTTTCTCAACCGTACAACGGAGCCTTTACGGCACCCCTGAAGACCGAAAGCTGTCATGAAGTGACAACAATGGTTACCTTCCTTTACACAGATTCAAAGCTCGAGGGCTCCCATAAGTGCTTCGCTACGCGTCTAAGGCACAAACCACCGTTGCCCGGTTACTTTTGGTGAAGACGGTACATTTATTGCGTGCTGATGCGAATTATCCTTTTGGTTAATGCACCAGAAAAATTCAGGGGGCACTCTGACGATCTAAAGTGCGAGAGGCCTTTCCACGCAACTTTGGCTGCACGGCCGTAGGCACACACGAGGCGGCTACGGGGGCGACTACTTATGATTGGTTAATGACTAGCTTGTCATGATTAATTAGTGATGACTAGTTAATGACTAGTTAGTCATGACTAATTAGTGGATGACTAACAAGTCATGAATGGTTAATGACGAACTAGTCATGACTAACCATCAATGACTAACTAGTCAGGATTGGATAGTGACTAACTAGTCATGACTGGTTAATTACTAGTTAGTCATGATTAACTATTCATAACTAACAAGTCATGATTGGTTATCGACTAACTAGTCATGTCTAATCAGTCATGACTACTCATAGCTATCTAGTCATTACTGGTTATGACTAACTAGTCATGACTGGTTATGACTAACTCGTCATGACTAACCAGTCATTACTAACTACTGATTACTGGTTAGTGGCTAGTTAGTCATGACCAGCGACTAGTAATGACTAGTTACGACTTTCACTTCAGATGTAACAGACGGACGGACGGAGTCATGGCCGCGATTATGAGCGCTTAAAGGGGCCCAGAAACACTATATTAGTTGACTATTTTGTCTGTTGATCGCATACAGTAAGTTACAATGGTGCTATTAGCGTCGGTAATACCGCGTATATTCCGTTTTTTAATATTTTAATGTCCTCCCAAAAACAAATTCATGGCTCTGATGGTGTCCCCACACAGTGGCGGGTTTCAGCAGCGGATATGACATCACCTGGCGCGAGCTTGATGATTGTACAAACAGTAAATATACTGCAAATGGTGTGAATAAAGAGATAAACATTTTGTCACCTGTCTGCGTTTTATATTAGATCAACAAAAACAACTAGTTTGTCTTAGATAAAAGCCCTGCAAAGCAAGTAAAATAAAAATACACCGCCAGGGGCATGGAAACGACGCTGCCAGTCTCAGCAAGAACGAGTTACAGAGAGCAGGTAACCATGGAGTGCAAACTTCCGCGACGTGCTCTGGCTGGCTGTTTTGATTGGTTGCGCCAGGTGCCGTCATTGGGAGAGCGAAATAGGAGTGGGAAGCCCCGCCAAAATCGAGTTGAGGGCAGCGTTTTGTTTGCTTGTATTTTGAAATTTCTCCACTGAATAACTCCCGTTCCTGTGCATCGATTCCTGTAATTCTTTTTAAGTCAGCATCTGTGTGACATAAAGAATCCACCTGAAGTATAGCCGGTATCCCCCCAAGCAGTCAAGCAGTGTTTCGCAGCCCCTTTAAAGGCTTTCGCCTTAAAAAAAGGAATTCACTAAGGCCTACTAAATGCGACGATATACTGACGAGGAGACCGCAGCGGTTGCCTAGTGGTGTGAGCATTCGCATCTCATGCGGAAGGTGAGGGGTTCGATCCCCAGTTCAACCGGGCATACCGTCGGTGATACGATGGCTACAAACTTTCCCCTGGTCTCGTGCTCGGCTGCTCTGGAGGTGAAATGCTTGGGAAATGTGTTTTTGATCCCTCCTTCAGTAAACCCGAATAATTAACGCCGCGACGTTCTTTGGCAAAATTTGCTCTTGTGTCATAACGAAAAAACTCATCACCATCACTCTATACTGACAAGACGGATAAAGGTCAACTTGGTGCTGTTGGTGCATTTCTGTGGAATAAACATAATCATCATCTCCATCCGAGTTATGCCCAATAAAGGACGAACGCTGCTCCCACTGACCTCCGACTAACCTTGCCCTATGCCACCTGTCGGCACCTTCCGCCAGCCACCTAATCTCATCTGCCTATCTAATTTTCTTCCGATGCCTGATACGGTTACCACCTCTTGGAATGCACTCCGTTACCCTAAGGAACCATCGGTTGCCTTTTTAAGGCGAAAGCCTTTAATGCCTCATACTGTCGTGACCAAGGAATGTTAGCAAGTTTGTCCGCGTTTCGGCGACACTACTTCGGCGGGTTTCAGCGGGTAGTGGAGACGCTACCACTCCGCCACGAAGGCTGAGGGTTTCGGCATGAATAAAGGCGCATCTAGTGAATGCACGGGTTTCATAAAAAAAAAATTAACTAGAAAAAATAAAACATCAAAGAAAAAAAAAACAAAAAAAAAGAAATCAAACATGACAAATAAAAAATAAAAAACGCGCACAATGCGCCAGGAAACGCTTTCGCCTTTCAGCAATTTAGAGAGCCAAAGTGCCCCCTGAATTTTTTCGCACTGCATGCTTGCCGATTGAGTAGCAAACCGATTATTAAGGCGGAAGCCTTTAATAGAGAGTTTTAGTATAGCGTTAGCGTGATAGCGGACCTAAGGGAAATTACGTTAGCGTGCCGCAAGCAACTTATCCCCTCAGAGAGTTTTAGTATAGCGCTTTGGAAACGCTAAACGCCATCTGCTTGACATGGATGCCAACGGTCCTTCTAAAATGGTTGACATTGCCGCTAACTTGCCAAAGTATAATATTTCCAAGTTTTTTAAACGAATTATTAGTGCAGCGTTCATTTTCGTCTGCAAAATGACCCCGAAATTGAAATAAAATGAAATGAAAACGTAAAATAGTGGCGCCATCTAGTAAAGGCAATGTTAACTACAAGCCATTGGAGCAATAAAATTTGCCATCACATGACGTCTAATGTTCAAAAACTTGAGAAAAATTTAATATAAACTCTCTTTACATAATTCAAGTCCATAAAACACCGCGAAAAACCTCGAAATCTATTTTTGTCTCGTTCAAGACGTTTTTGCTAGGTTTCTGCTGCGTTTCGGGCCATTGCAGACGGTAGCAGTGCAGCTGGAGGTTCCATTAGGCTTGCGCGCTCCAGAATCGAGAGCGTATCTTAAAAACAGGGCTGAATTGCAGCTTAAACTTTATCGTCGAAGCAAGGTAAGTCACAGCGAAAAGCAAAAACACCAGTAGTTGCCGGTAAACATGCCGACCGGAATCGCAAGAGCTGCTGAATCGGCTGAAGCGGGCGGCTGTCGCTTGAAAGGACGCCGCCATGTTTCCACGCTAAAAGCGCAAAAGCCGCAACGCTAACTTCTGAAAATTGCGTGCGTACGCTAACGCTATTTCCCCGTTAGCTTCTGAAAATTGCGTGCGTACGCTAACGCTATTTCCCCGTTAGCGTTCTGCGCATGCGCACTCTGGACCCGCTATTCCGCTATGCACGCAATTACGCAAAGCCCGCAATACTAAAACTCTCTAATGTCTCATCGTTGTAAGCAGCAGTTGTCGACAGAAAATGTCACGCTTTTCAATTGGTGGAAACGGTCGTGACGTCACAGTGCGCGAATTTCAAACGGGGCCAATTGCACTTTGGCTAGTAACCATACAACCAATTGAAGGGATCGTATAGTGATGCTCCAAGTAAGTGGGCTTAGTTAATTGCTTAATTACCCAATTAGCCTAATTAGCTTTACTAGTCAGGCGATATAAATAAATAAAATCGATTAAGAAATTGGTCGAGCTCAGGAATCGAACCCCGGTCTTCGGCGTGAGAGACGAGCACGCTATCCACTCCGCCATGCCAGCTCGATGGTTCGGAATGAACAAAGGCGCGTCTAGTGAATACGGTGTCGTCACTCACTCTCATCCTCCTCCATTCCCTTCCGGCGAGGTTTAGGTGTCCACCGACAAATGAGAGACAGATACATTTCCTTTCCTCAAAAACCAATTTACCGACGAGCGAGGCGTAGAACCGAATGGGCGATGGCGTTCTATGGACTCTTTGGACTCTGTCGCGTTCCACTCTTAGGGGCGAAGCTTAACATCTTAACCACACATCAGTGACCGCACTTTAGGTCAAATAAGTGCCCCCCTGAATTTTGACGGGTGTCCACCGAGATATGTGAGACAGTTACTGCGTAATTTCCTTTCCTCAAATACAATTTTCATTTTCTTCATTACGGCTCCTCTTTATCTATCTTCTTTCACTCCCACCTCCCTTCCTCTACGGTGCGGCTCAGGTGTCCACCGAGATGACAGAGAATTACTGCGCCATTTCCTTTCCTCAAAAAGCGTTGCGTTCAAAGGGCAAGGCATCGCGCCGAACAGGTGGTGGCGTTCCATGGACTCCCTGGCAGCGCTACAACGCGCTGTCGCGTCCCACTCCTAAAGGCGCAGCTTAAGCGTCATTAATTAGCAGTTAATTAGTATTCAGGCATTAATCAGTAATTAACAATTAATTAGTGATTTGCCATCACTTAGTAATTAGTACTCAAATATATGTGACTCCACCAGTGCCACAGAAACAGCGAAGGTGGTGCGGAAAACGCTTCCGCCTCTACCCACTTTAGACAGTCAAAGTGCCCCCTGAATTTTTCTTCGGTATAGTGCCAGTATTTTAGGCACTATATCTTCGGTTAACCTCATAGAGTTTCTTACTATTACCTAGAGGGAAAGCTGGCAAGCCGTCTATGGGAGTTTGCATGGAGACCCCACGTGACCACCTCAGCCACCATGGGCGCTCAAAGCATCATGGGGCGGTGAGCTACTTGTTGCGGAACTGTAACTTTTGGCCAAAAAATAATAAAAAAATAAAGCTGTTTGATAGCTACAAACGTCCTAACATTCAATATCTTGTCTAATGATTGCAACAAACGAGCAGAAAAGCATTTAAGTGCAAAGTTTGCCTAAAATAAGACATGACTAGCTTTCCTATTGGCCAAGTGATGAACACTAAAAAACTAATATTTCGTAATTAACAGGCGCACTTTTAAAAGTAAATATGTTTTCAGAAAAAATGTTGTTGTTTAGATACTTTAAGAGGTTTTTTAATGGCATTTCGGAAGAGTAAAACCTTTTATTGGCGTCGTGTGTCGTCGCGTCTTCACTACTATGGCTTTTGCACACTGCGTTCGCGGGAAAGTCGTCTGCGCACACACGAACTACGTTTTCGGAATGAAACGCCTTAGTACTGCCACTCTGTGTTCCCGAAAAACTACGACTGTGCCGCAACAAGTAGCTCACCGCCCCATGATGCTTTGAGCGTCCATGTTGGCTGAAGTGCAGCGCCGCCAGCTTTCCCTCTAGGTAGTAGTAAGAAACTCTATGGTTAACCTCCCTGCCTTTCCTCTTCTTCCTCCTCCTCCTCCTCCATGCCTGCCAGTGTAAAATTTGTCTTCGTGATTTCGACTAGTCTCACCTTCGTAGTTTCACTTTTAAGAGACACCACACCATCCAATCATTTTAAGGACGTTAGCTCTCACCACGTTTCTGCATTTCGCGGGGTCTGCTACCACCCTGAGATCAAAGCGCCATCTGTGGGAGCAACTAGAAAACATCACATCTCGCACTGAAACTTGTAGCGCCATCTAAAATAGCATTGTAGAAAAAACCACCTGCCGCGTGCCAGTGATGACGTCACGGTCCAGTATGGTGGATAGAGGTTGAACTATGTGAGTATGACCTCAGGGCAATTCCAGTAAACTAAACAGCTAACGCTCGTTACTTCAACGCCTTCCAAACGGCGGCAGCATTTCTTTTCCAGTAAAAATCAAATTTGTTCTGTCCGGTTACAGCAGGCAGGAAAAATAATTGCGAAACGAGCCAACAACAATTACGTTATTATAAAATAATAGGTCACTCAAGTGCGACCAGTAGATGGTACCTTTGGTACACAGATTGCTGACCACCTAATTGGCGTACAATACTGGAAGGGGTATCAAAATATTCAGTGCGTTACGAAGCATAAGGTTATTAGTCGAATCAAGGCATAGCTTTTCACAGGAATTCGCACCGACGACCTTTGGTTCTCCAAACCGTGAATTCTTGAAACTTCAAATGTCTATTCAACTAATTTACGTAGGACGTGCGAAGTGGTGTCAAACGATTTCTCTCTCTGCGCTGTATACGTTGAAATCAAAGCATAGTTATCCGGATGTAGCGAAAAATTCGTACCGGATACAGCGAAGATGGCTAATGACGCAGTATTCGTTCGATATTGCTAACGCTCGATACTCATACGCTGCCTCAGCGTTTCGCTCATTTTTTTTTTTTTTTTTTTGCAGGAAGGCTTGAAGCTACACTAGATGTTGCTACCCCGTTGCGCGTTAAAACTCAACTGGCTCCACTGTTACTACAAAAATCTCCATCAATCATACACGGCGCTGCTGCAGCCTCCACATTGAAAGTTGGTAACAACACCTTATCACCCGCTCCGTCGCTGTGTCGACGCGTGAACTCAACACGTTTCGCGCTGGGGTCTCCGGAGCCGAGGCGAGACGCGTGTCTTTGGGCGAAGCGACGATATCTCGGGGAGCTAAATCCGACTTCCCGGCCTCGGTCACTGAGCATATCAGCGTCCTCCTCGCGACGGGAGGCAAGCGTTCGCTCTTCCCCTCCCGCCGGCGAGGCCTACTTTCTCCGACCTCACGGCACGCGTCTGACCTACGCGCACACTGCACAGACCCTACCTGGTGCCATGCACAGAAGTCTAACCTGCGTGCGGTTCTGACCCATTGAGGAGCAATGGTTGGTTTAGTTGGTTGGTTTATGGGTTGAACGTCCCAAAGCGACTCAAGCTATGAGAGACGCCGTAGTGGAGGGCTCCGGACGTATCGACCACCTGGGGTTTCTTAACGTACACTGACATCGCACAGCACACGGGCCTCTATAATTTCGCCTCATCGAAATTCAACCACAACGGCTGGCATCGAACCCGCGTCTTTAGGGTCAGCAGCCGAGTGTCTTGACCACTGAGCCACCGCGGCGGCGAGGAGCAACGAAGATACTTCACTGACACTGAGGATCTGAAGGTATGAGCAGAGGCCTCAACTATATTTTATTTATATTTACCATTAGCCCCCCCCCCCCCCCCCAACACCCCCCCTCCTAGCAGCTCGTCTAATCGGCCCAATATTGGAAATGCATTGGCGGAGGTAAGGGTGGGGGGATGAGAAGTAGTTGGCTGGGATAGGGTGGCCGCAGCTGGCAAAGGACAGGGTAAAGGAGAGACACGGGAGAGGCCTTTGGCCTGCAGTGGCCGTAGTCAGGCTGATGATGATGATGATGCCTTATTGTAAATATCTGTTATCGCAAGATACTGAACAATCATTACACAGTCTTGTGACTTGGGTGCGAAGGAGGTTAAGCCTAGCAACGCCAAACGTGCCCAGCCAGTCAGCCGGCGGCCGACATGTCTCTGCAAGAAGCAGTCACTAGCTTGAGCGCACTGTATTCTTGCTTCTAGGTTATGAATACGCCCACCTAGTGACAATTTTTTATATATTCAATTATCGACATCATCGAATTACTTCGCGATCTCCTTAGAGTTCTCTCTGTTTTTGAAGACTCAGGAACCAACAAGCCCGCAAAACCACACTACTGAGCATCAACTGCATCCCATCCACGTGGTCTTCATGACCCGGAACAGCAGGCGAACGCTAAAGTTCTTTTGTGAAGACGCACAACGGCTGTACGGGCGACTCATTTGTCCAGAAAAAGTGCCCTCTAAGTCTACCGCCTCAAACCAAGCGTGTCGAAGAACTGGGGCTCACCAGCGGCTAACGCAGTCACAATGCCATTAAAATAAAATAATACCAGCCCACGCGTGGAAGCGAGCACTAGTTGGACACGGTTCGGGTATGATAAATGCAATTTAGAGAGGCGCCAGCAACGAGCGACAAAGACATTAAGAAGTGAGGAAGGAACGTCTCCAAAAAAGCGCTGGCAGCGTAAGTGAACATGACGCAACTGATGTCGCTTGCGTATGTGCAGAGGGGCCGAGAAATGAAGAAAATCCGCGCTGTTATTCTGGGCCATCTGACCTGGTCCGCGCTAGCGGAATGTCTACAAGAAACGGGCGCTGCGTACGTGACAGGACAGGCTGGCTGTTGCCAGCCGCCTTGTGACAAATGGGAGAATAAATGTGCTTACTCCCACCTCGTCTAGGTCTTCATGGGGGAGTACTACTGCACGTAGTAGTAGCACGGATCATGGCTGTAGCAGTAGAAGAGGTAGGCAGCGGAGTTGTAGTAGTAATAGGGGCAGTGGAAGCAGGAGTATATACCGCAGTATATACCGCAATATATACCGGCAGTATATACCGGCAGGACTAAGTAGCAGCAGTAGTAGATTTGGTTTGGTTTGGGAGTATATACCGCAGTATATACTGCAGTATAACCGGCAGGACTAAGTAGCAGCAGTAGTACTTTGGTTTGGTTTGGTTTATGGGATTTAACGTCCGAAATCGATTCAGTCCATGAGGGACGCCGTAGTGAAGGGCTCCGGAAATTTCGACCCCCTGGGGTTCTTTAACGTGCACTGACATCGCACAGTACACGGGCCTCTAGAATTTCGCCTCCAGCGAAATTCGACCGCCGCGGCCGGGATCGAACCCGCGTCTTTGGGTTCAGCAGCCGAACGCGATAACCACTGAGCCATCGCGCCGGCCCGTAGCAGTAGTAGTAGTAGTTACAGGAGGAGCTGGCACTTACTGAAACAGCGGCAACTAAGGCCACAATACACTAAAGAGACGCAGTTAGCTGGGGCTAGTTATTGTAGAGGCCTGAAGTACGGGCCCAAAAATGTCATATTATTATAGTTAAAGTTATCTCGGCGCCATTAAATAGAATCAGTCATACAAATTCTTCACAAATGCGGCAAAGGTGGCCGAGGAACACTAATTTCCTTACAGAATTAGGAGTTTATAATGAAAGAAGTAGACCGTCACCGTGAAGGAAATGTGTTCTTGGTAAACCTTGATAAAATTGCAAAATCCTACAAAGGACCAGAGTGAAACCATTCCATTTCCGATAATGAACCGATTACTTGTGCTACCTGGGAAGTACGGGTTGTTGAAGGCAGCCACTGATTGCAAGGTATTCCTTCCTGGGCCCACTGCCCCCTAACCACAAGACAACGAAGAACTAGGAAACGCTCTTTTTAGAGTAACACACCTTTCATTTTATATACTATGTGGATAGTGGTAACAATCCAAATCTAAAGTACTAACAAGCCTTCATCTACTTGTCGCCCAGTCGTTCACCGTTAACAGCGGGTCTTTTGTTCCGCGCACTCAGCTCGGCTCATGATGATGATCATGCAAGCAGCGACGACTATGAAGATGATGATGATGACACCGATGCTGATGCCTACCATACTTTTAATAATGATGATAATGAGCTCGTATACCACAAGGCAGACAGACGAAACGCGTGTTTTGTTTCTCGAAACCCGCGGGTTCTCGTAACAAAGCGCCGGCCGACAAAGCGGTTCGTATACGACCCGGTGTACGCACCCTCGTACACACGCGCCGGCCGGGAAACGGAAATACCGGCAGCCGAGCTGAAGAGACAGAAAATAGGAGGCAAGTACACTAGTTCGCCGGGAACGCAAGAAAAAAAAAAGAAAAATTAGTGTCCTAAAAAAAAGGAAAGAGAAAGACGCGAAACGGCACATTCTCAACCCAACTCTCCCTCCATACTTACCCTTCTTTTCTGAACCCATCCCCCCTCACACACGCACACGCACAAACACACCTTCACAGCATCTTCAGCAGGAAGGAGTCAGCTCCTGAGGGCGCGGGTGCCTAGAAAGTGGTGCGTACGTCATCACCTTCACGGGCCGGGGTGAGAGAACTCTAAGTGGAGCGGCCTCAGCTGAGACGACGACGATGTCTTATTACGACGGCAGCAGCCAATGGGGAGGAAAAAACGTGCAGAGAGAAAAAAAAAGACGCTGCCACGCAAGCAGGCCACACTTGTGAAACGGTCCAAAACGGAACGTTAGGCGCAAAAAAGAACGAGCGAGGGTGGGGAGTGACGAAAGGAGGCAGTTTAGAAAGAGCGAAGAAAAGAAAGGAAGAAGGTTTCGGCGGAGAGCGAGAGAACAGCAGGGCTTTCCAGAAGATGGATGTCATAAGAGTCGGCAGTAACGGAGTGGAAGCATACATAGGAAGGCGGCCTGCCCTTACAGTGAGCCAGTACGTCATATGGGACTAGAGGGAAGATAACAATGTATATATATAACATACAGTCAGCCCCTGAAGAAACAGGTAACTGGGTACGTTTTCAGTGCAAATTCTGGCGCGATGAGGTTAGTTTTAGACGAGTGCCCAGAATTGTTGGTATGCAGCTTGAAAGACATGAAAAGCAGCCAGTCTCGGTGGTTGATGTTCTGTGGCTTCTAGTTAGAAGTGCGCGTGGCTAAATACCGGGGCGCGAAAGAAATTAGGACAACTTCGAGATTCAAAAGCGCACGCTGTCTGAGATGTACATGGCTTAAACAAGAGATGAATCGAAGACGGGGGGAAAAAAAGACAGGGAGATGTGGGGACCTGTATCATTCTGCCTCGGGCTTAAATAGAATTTCTCAAATATAGTGCGCACCTTCGAGTCATGTTAAACCGCCTATCCTCCGTAGGTAAAGTCGGGGACAAAAGTCTCTGGACCACCTTCTCCGTAAACGAAGCTTATAGCTCTATTAGTAGTAGTCGTCTAGAGACCCCAGATGTGGAGGTGAAAGAGCAGGATTTCAACTTTTACCTCCACAAATGTAAACTTCAATCGCCGGCTATTAATAGAGCTATCCTTTTAGTTTGCGGATCACGTGGTCCGGAGACTTTTGTCCCCGACTGTACATTGCTGCCAGACACTTAATAGTGTCTCCATATTTCATACTTCCTTGCACGTTTCATATCTATAGATATCCGTGTACCACGCAACGTGTTAAATACTTTGATATAGCGGGAGTGCGACAACGGTATATGTCTCCTTGTAAATACCTCTAAATATATTCTTCCTCACTGCAATATTTTCGTACATGATTTCACGCTAAAATCAAGTCCATTATCAGCCAATGCACCGTTTTAAGTAAAAGCCACGTCCTATTTTACGCCAAGGGCAAGAAAACCAGAAAAAGTTGGCAGTGGCTTAGCTCGGGTATGCCAGGAATTACGTAGCGGAAGGTAAGGCATAGCTTGGTTAACCTTGGTTAATCTTGATTGCAAATCCAGGTTAGTCTGGTTGTCTAGCTATGTTGTTTCAATCCTCCGACATGTTATTTTTTTTATTTTTTTTATTTATTATTCCTCAAAGGTCCCTTTCGGGACATTACATGAGGGGGCATGCGAGACAGCTGGCGAAGCGGCCGCCGCGGTGGCTCAGTGGTTATGGTGCTCGGCTGCTGACCCCAAAGACGCGGGTTCGACCCCGGCCGCGGCGGCTAGAATTTCTTTGGAGGAGAAATTCTGGAGGCCCGTGTACTGTGCGATGTCAGTGCACGTTAAAGAACCCCAGGTGGTGGACATTTCAGGAGCCCTCCACTACGGCGTCTCTCATAGCCTCAGTCGCTTTGGGACGTCAAACTCCAATAAACCAACCAACCAACAGTTGGCGAAGCGATCGGAGGCGAACGCAATGACGAGGCAAGCGGTGTGACGTCATGCCACACGGAGGCGGCGGCGAGGCGCGCGGTGTCACATCATGCCAGATGACGCGGCGAGCGCGCGGCGACCGCCAGCTGCGGCGGTTGCTAGGCAACGGCTCAAGGAGGTCGGTCTCTGTGCCTCTTCGGAGCACCGCCAGAGCGAAATCGCAACTTCGTAACCAATGTAGCTTTCGCTACAAAAGGCTAACCAGATGCGACCAGCTGAAAGGGACTCTGGTGGCTCAGGCCATCGCCATGAGCATTCACGCGATCAGAGAGATATTCTGCACGTTAAAGAACCTCCGGGTGATCTAAATTAATCCGCAGCCCTCCACTACGGCGTACTTCGCAACCGACGTTCAGCTACGGCACATTAAGTCTCACATAACAACTGATATGTCGCTAAGACAATATTTTTCAACACTCGGTATAACGAACAGCCTTTCTTTAAGTGTTATAGCACCATTTTGAACGAAAGTTTCAGACAGCCCGTCGACTTTGCGAGGCGTAATAGGATATTGAAGGAGAGGGAGACGAGACGCCATAGAGTAAGGCGAGAAAGACGGCAAAGAGGACAAGTGCACGTAAATGTGGCATCTTTGCGTGCTAAGTGCAACAGATAAGGGAAGAAGGCCAACCCCCCCCCACCCCCCCCCCCCCCCCCCCACCCCCACCCCAACACAAACACACACAGTATCACATCCGCTATACACTCGCTGGTAACGGAGTGCACTTTCAAGACTGCATAAATGGGTACCTAAATAAACTCATTCGCGTAAGCAGCAAAGAACTGACGGCATCTCACGCCTTTCTTTCATTTTTGTTCCCTTCTTCTTCCTTTGGTCTCCGCCTGAACCTCGGCTGAACCACATGCATTACCATACAGAGCGTTTCCTACAAATAATGTCGCCGTAAAAAAACAAAAAAAAATGTACTTCAACAACCGGTTAAATGCGTGGTCTGCACAAAAACTTCCTTGCGTAAGCAGCCAAGACTGGGAATTCCCTTCGCATTCTCCATTTCGTTTCTATTTGCGCTTCCTTTGGTCTACGTCTCACTCTCGGATGAACGCAGCTACGTCGTAGGAACTTTCTCACACAGAATGTCCCCGTAAAAAAGAATGTACTTCAACAACCGGTTAAATGCGTGGTCCACACAAGAACTTCTTTGCCCAAACGGCAAGCCCTCCTTCCCTTCGCTTTTTCCTTTTCCTTTCTTCTTTCGCTTCTTCTGGCCTCCACCTCACCCCGAGGTGAAACCATTTACCTCATAGGAACTTTCTCATATAGTATGTCGCCGTAAAAAAGGTTGTACTTCAACAAACGCTTAAGCGCGTGGTCCGCAAGAGAACTTCTTTGCCTAAAGGCAATTCATCTTTCTCTTCACTTTTTCCTTTTCGTTTGTTCTTTCGCTTCTTTTGGCCACCGGCTCACCCTCGGGTGAAAACATTTACCCTATAGGAACATTCTCGTACAGTGTCTCGCCGTAAAAAAGGTTGTACTTACGAACCGGTTAAGTGCATGGTCTGCACAAGGACTGCTTTTTCTAAGCAGCCAAGACCATCATCTCTCCACCTTTTACCTTTTCTACTTTTCTTCTTCTTTCGCTCTCCGTCTCACCCTCGGCTGCGTTCGTCCCGCTGTCCCCGTGTCAGCGCCGGGAAGAATCTTGGTGGCGCCGGCGGGCGCGGTTACGTGAACGTCGCTGGCAGCGAGACCGCGCCGCCGCCAGGACCCGGGCCCCGAGTCGTGTCTAAGACCTCACCGGTGTCGTAACGGCCGGACGAGAATACATCCTCGCCCACGCGCCAATTTGATGCGGAATGCGAGCAGTCTCAGAGGCCGCGCAGTCCGCTGTTTAGGCACGGAGTGAATCATAAAGACCTTAAGACTGCCCATAGCGGAACGCTACTCACGTAATGTGCCCATATTTGGGCAGTGATAACTGAAGCTCTTAAAGTTAGATTAGGCGCAGTGCAGAGAGCTATGTAGAGGAGACTAGTAGAAGCGCCAGATTAGAATGGAGAAGAGATTAGAATGGATTAGAGAGCGAACTCGAGTTACCGATATGTGAAATATGTGAACAGAAATTATGAGCAGGGCCGTACTTTCTAGAGATCCATTTCAATTCCCATTAATTCTGTCCTCTGCCATTGTTCGTTGCTCCTAGTGACGTAGGCTGTGACGTAGGCTGTGACGTAGTGACGTAGGCTGTCACTCTAGTCGCGGCAGAAACACGCCCATGATGAATCCTACACTCTAAACAGAAAGAAGTAAAAAGGGAGTAACTTGTCCCCAAGCGCACTGTCTTTTATAATTTAAAGAAGTACGCTATAGGGCAGCTTATTCCATTTTTACTCCCATTTAGGCATATTAGCGCTCAGAGTGCACGTATTGGACGCGGATTGAGTCGGAGAGAAAAGATTTACCAGCCGTGTAGCACTCCGCCGCATGTCACTCTTAGTTCTCGAGGCCTCGGTGAGGGATGACGGAAATGTGATAACAGGTAAAACGAAGCGCACGGCATTGCCGGTCGCGGCGCTTGAGCTATGTCCCAAACGAGATTTCGGGAGCTAGATTTTGGGCGCGGACGTAGCCAGCGTGAAGAGGCGAGCTGTATTTGGCAGCGTTTCAAGCTGTGTAAGAAATGGAATACAGTCTCAGCAAAGAAAGAGTGTAGACTCAGCCGAACTGGATGGATGGATGGATAGGAGCGCCCCCTTTGAAACGGGGTGGTGGCAATTGCCACCATGCTCAGCTTTTCTTTCTGCCACGACAGCAGGGTGCCAGCAGGATGCCACGACAGCAGGGTGCCGCCTAGCGGTGGCGCCCGGAATAGAGCAAGCGTGTCTGCGCTGTTGCTTACGACAGTATTTACGGCACGGCCAAATGTAAAAGTAAAAGGAAACTGATAGAAAAAACCGTCCCAGGGAAGCGATATGGTTATTAGTTAACGTGGATAACTGAGATCTGGTGGTCTGTTGTGGTAAAGAATAGATTTAACCCCTTAAGGGCTTATGCCGGCCTCAGCTCGTCACGAGCGATGAGCACTTTTTCGCTTATGACGAACTGATGTCGTCATGGGTTTTCTGCGGTGTTCTAAGTGGCTTTTGACAACCTCAGCTCGTCATATGTTACTTTACTCCATAAAACATAGACGGCAGCCCAGGTTCCATCCTTTGCGCTCTTCTTGAATGCGATTTGGAACACTAGACGGCGAAAAGCGTGCGTCGCGTTTCCCGCGCTTTTTTTATATGAAGCGGTTTGATGAGGCCCACTTTCCATCGCAGATTCCTCCAACAAAGAAGAAAAACCGACACTCTGCTGTGTAGTGTGCTACATGAAGTAAGCCGCAAATGGCAAAAACATTCGCAAGGAAACGAGGATCTGGTGCAGGTGGTGCCACAAGGCCCTCTGCGCAGTGCCATGCTTTGAACTCTACCATACGGATGGCGATCTCATCTAGTTGGAAGGCATCTAGGAAGCAATGGTGCATCGTTAGCGTGGCAATTTTGTCTCCGGGAACTTTCTGGAATTTGAAGAATTTATTTTTTGATTTCTGAATGCGCAAAAAAGGCGTTAGGCGCGGAGTATTCGACGAGGGGCAAGTAATGACCAATAATAGATTATTATTTGCCGTAAATTGTTTCTGAGATATTTTTGAGTTTTAAACACGTTCCTGAAGAACTGGACGTCATAAAAACCTTGCAATTTTGAAACTTAATTTTTTTATTTATTTGGCCCTTAAGGGGTTAAAGGAAGCGCATTGAAGGCATTCAAGTGGAGAGAAGTCATTAAGAATCGTTTTGATCACAGAAGTGACTTGCCATTATCAATAAAAAAATAGAAGCTATTACTATAATTGAAAGCTAGCTTGGATAAGGAGGCCAGCGCATAAAAGGCATAAATGGGGATCAATGGGAAAAGTCTTTGTCCTGCAATGGACGTAAGCCGGCTAAGGAAGATTACGATGACAACGACGGTGTATGAACAGCCTTTGTCAAAAGTTTAGAACCCAGGGGTATCACTTTTAGGCCGTGTAGTGGGGCTCCAGTAGCATTCATAGAAGTCGTACCCATTGGAGTGGGAAGGACCAGATATCTTCTAACCTCCAGGAGATTTGGAGTGATGGGTATGCATTACTAGCTACATGGTGTGGCTGAGATGCAAATCCCCTGGGCTCCAAACTTTTGACAAAGGCTGTATCTACACTCTATACACACTTGTCGCCTGAAAATGCATGGATACCTACAGAACTGTCAATGCACAAGTGAACGAATACAGCAAACAGGCAGCTTACAAACTAGAAACGATGCGTTAACTTCCTAGATAGTCTGGGCCACAAATTTAACTCTGTCCATAACGACGGTTTATTCAGTCTATAGACCGCTACCGGCACTCAGTGGAAGGTTGCAAGCAAGCTTGTCTGCATCATGAGCCTCTGAGATTTTTCAAACCACCGCAAGGTATACCTAGATATCTGTGCAAAGGAATGATTAATTTCCAAGATTAGGAAGTGCTTCTTTTCCGCAGTACTTTGCGGTAAGGCAGAAAAGCGACATTAGCAGAGCAGCATTATGCCGACAGAGGACCAACGGTACGTTCAGGCACAGCCACTTATTTTTATAGAACATTGCTAGTAAATCAAGCGAAAGTTTCATATTGGAGGTATTACGCGGGCATCCGCTTTTTACTGTATAGGTACTCGCTTCGACGCTAAGAACTCATGGTCCTATAGTGGATTCATGCCCGGGAATTTGGAGTACCATGACCGGGAACCCCTCGTGCCCCTTAGAAAACTGACGAGTTCACAGAGTAACCGCGAGACTCAAATTCAGCGCCTTCCCGCATGTGAAAGAAAACTTCTGCAAAACAGCAGCGCGAACAGCAGCTGACTCCCGATGTGAATCATGCGGACACTGCACCAGAGAGGGTGCCTCGGGCCATTCAAGTTCGCCACGGGCAGTTCCTTGGAACATCTCTCCATCTCAATTTTTTAGGTGGCAAATGAACTTTCATTGTATCTGATTTTACCAGCAGTATTTAGAAAGGAAGAACAAGCATTCTGTCAACCGAACATTCAATCAAAGCAACTACAATATGATCGAAAGAATTCATGAGAAAAAAAATTGACAGGATTACACGTAGTCTGCTTAAGAGTGGTGACGCGAAAGCCTTTCCCTTTCCTCTCTTTATCCCTCCCTTTTTCATTCTCCACGACCTTCACGGGACTCGAACCCATGACTTTTGCGGGACTCGAACCCACGACCTCTGCGGGACTCAAACCCACGCCTTTTCGCGGTATTCGGACCCATGACCTCTGGAAAGACTTGAACCCACGAACTTCAGGCGGCTCGAATGCACGACCTTCTTTGCTATCGATATCATTATTATTACTATCATCACCATTAACATCACCACTGTCATCCATCATGTCGCTATCACCGACTATCAATATTGCTGTCATGATCACTATCATCATCATCATCATAATCACCGCTATCACCATCACTATAATCATCGCCATCACCGGCTATCACTACCGCTATCAGAATTGGTGAGCTTGGACCCCAGTGACGTCACAGGGGACCAACTTCCGGCGACACATTCGAAGACACTTTCGGCGTCAGCATAGCGATTTAATGCTTTCGCATTAATAAACAGATTCATAAGATACAGGCAATCATCACGCGCTCCGCAGACCTGCGCATGCCAACTGATAACGGCTACCCGTAGAACCCTTCCGTATTTCCTCAGTGTGCTATTTATACCCTGACCGCCTCCGCAAATTTTCACGGCCTCGAAGGAGAGAAGTATCTACGCATCTCGCGAACCACCGCCACTGATTCATCCACGTCGGTCGGCCGAGATTCCGGAAGCGCACCCTTCTTCCAAAAACAAACGCGCTGGGGCCCCCGGACGCGCGGCAGCTGTCGACGACGCTTCAAAGTCGCCCGAGCCCTGCCTTCCTTAAGGCCCTTCGTATTTACGAAACCTTACCCTCTCCCCCCTCCCTCCCCCTCTCCAGCCACCTCCCATCCCAACGCCTTCATCCTCCCTCCTCCACTCGCGCGAGGCCAAACAAACAGCCGAGAAGCAAACGATGGTGGGACAGAGATCAGCCGTTTTACGGAGCCTGGCGGAAGTGACGTCATAGATCCGAACCTTCTTTCTTCTCTTCCGGCTCACAAAAATGAAAAATTCCAAAATTGAAGCGGTCCCTCACGATGGTTGCGGGACCGATCGGATCTCAGACGGAGCGAAAAAATTGACAGGACACTTTGGCAACTAAAGTGCTGAGAGGTGAAAGCCGAGGACACTATGCCGTGACGACTTCCGGTGGATCTGACGTCACACCGTTCCCGTGGCTATATCGATAACCAAATTATACATCTTTAGAGAATGTTAAGTGTTAATTACGCTTAATTACACATATTTCCATCAAATTTGACACAAATCCGACGTTTTTCCGACCATTCTGTGACAATTTTCACTATGCCGTGACGACTTCCGGTGGATGTGACGTCACAATGTTCCCTGTTCCCGTGGCTATTTCGACGTCCACGCTATTTCTACATTTTTGCCTATAATTAATGAACTAATTAATCTACAGTAATAAAACTTGCCTTCTAGGTTCATTTTTTCCTCCCCTATCTGATGCAACCATTAGTTTTCTTCTATCCTTTTCAGTTCCCGAGTTAAACACGTATGACACGCTTTGTTAACGGACGACAGTATGAGCCATTAAAGGCTTTCGCCTTGACAACTACGCAAGCAGGTCCGGATAAATTAGGGTGCCAGTGAAGCCGAAGGGAGCAAGCTAGCTTCTAACCTTCAGGTGACAAAAAACAACTATGGACAGCGGTGCATCAAATGTGGCTCTCTTTAAATAAAGAAAGAAGTAAAAAATGGAGTAAAGTTGTTCTCCAGCGCACATCCTTAAAAAAAATTCGCTGTGGCTTAGCTTGGTTAAGCCCGGTAATTGCGAAAGCAATATCCGTACCTACGCCATGGTTCAGCTGGTAGTGTAGCTGGTGGTGGTGCTTGCGGTTAGACTTGTGGTGATGCATCGGTTATACAATCCAATTCAAACCAATCAATTCCAAACCAATTCAATCCACTCCAATCCAATCCAATCTAATCTAATCCAGTCCAATCCAATCTAATGCAATCAAGGTTAAATGAAGGTCAATGGTGGTCACCGCCGCGGCACGGCAAAGGCGTGAAAGTGCAAGTAGTATTGCTTTCGCAATAAAAGGCAGTGAAAAGGAAGTAAGTTCCTTTTCACTCCCATATAGGAGTGTTTGTGTTTAGAGTGCAGTCGTCGCGGTGTTGAAGCAATATCCGGAGTCGTCTATTATCGACAGCTCTGCGGCGGACTTAACCCTTTTTCCCACCCCTTCTTCTCGTCGCCCTCCCCGCCATTCCGAAACCACGTCGACGACGAAATCCTCCTCGCCCCGTTCCCACTCGCTGCCAATTTTTGCGCCGTTGACTCATCCTCCACATGTTGTGCACGTATAGCGTCGCGGCGAACGTTTGCAAACGGCTATGTGTCGCGCGTGTGTGTGCCGCGGAGCAGCACCGCACATTTTGAAAACGTCTCCCGTTTGGCGAAAATTCTGGCAACGTCGGCACTTCGTGCGTGCGCGGCGCACCTGACGTCACCGCTTTTAGTGCCCCCAAAATCCCACGCGCTGCCAAACTTGAGGTCTAAAGGTGGCACACGACACAGCGGAGTTGAGAAATAATGCGCGTAAGAAGCGGTGAGCAGTGCCAACTTTTCAACTTGTTTAACAGGCGGAAGGGTTCATAAAAAATCGCCTTCCAGCCCCTTCCCTCAGGCCTGACTCTACTGCTCCGCCGGCAGAGTTACGGCTAGTCTGCTGAGGGCGAAAGCCGCTGCAGAGGAAATAAAATATAGGCATCCTCCATCTCAGCTTTTGACGAGGTAGCGTTATAGGCTCCGTTCCTCAGAAAATCCGATGCCGGCGTTGTCGGTGTGATGAGCGAGAAAATCACAAGTATGACTCTGGCAGGTGGTGCCAAGAGAGCGACGTATAGGAGGCAGGTGGAACACCTAGATCACGTGATCTTGCAACGTCATCGCCACCTGCCCACGGATAGTGAGCAAACTCTCCACCATGGCAGGTGGCAGTTAATGACTGGTCGCTCTGCAAGATCGACCTGGGCGGCACAAGGCCCACAGCTGGGAGCACCTTCCATCGCAGGGCAGCGGAGCATCGCTTAACCACTGCGTGCTTTTCAAGATTAGCAAGTCGCGTTGGGTAATGACAGGCTCTGAGACGTCAGTGCGACCGCATGAGGATCGCTGTCGTCTTCGTGGACGATAACCGGAAACTTTCTTTCCGGAAACTATATGAAGATGAAATATACAGCACTCGGCGGTGATCACTCTACATGTGCCGTGTGTGCGTTCATTTCTTCCAGGCAGATCACTTTCCTTGAGTGCCTTGAAGTGGGCCCTACGGGACGTCCATGACGACCACAGAGTGAGGGGAGCTCTGGAATTGCGCTTTTTAAGGTTACGTGGTCAATCAGCCTCGAACTCGGCAGTCTTCCGAGGGAAGGGAATAAGACACAGCTACAGCCATAAGCCTTTTCCGCCCAGCGGGTTGCAGAAAGAGCGAATGAATGAACCAGAAAACTTATTGAAAAAAAAAAAGATGCACAGGCGATCGTACGAGGGGATAGGAGATATCTGCGCTAGCAGTATTGGCTACATTTTTTGCTGCAATGATCCCCTGCATGTTGCGGTTTTAAATTGTATTTCGTCGTCGCTTTTAAGTTCAAGTACTGTGTGAGCTTTTCGTGCATGGAGACGTCTGGAGGACGGAAGTAAGTGGCTGGGTGGTGGGTAGAGACTCCTGGAGGGTAGATACGGGTGTTTAGTGGTGGGTGAGTTTCGGTAGGATGGAGGTAGGTCAGTTGGCGATGGCAGCCGGCTTCAGGATGGTGAGGGCAACGGTGGGTACTGGACGGAGGTCTTCTGACGGGCGAGGATGGGTTGTTTGATGGTGGGTGGAGAATGCTGGAGGGTGGATATGGGTGGAGGGCAATGCTGAGAGATTTTTTTGGAGGATGGCGTCTCCACAAAACGCCAGATTGACAGATTTTGAGCAAGTGAAGATAGTAATGGTAACGCATTTAAAGGGAAACCCTGAAGTCTGCGACAGGGGATTAGGATGTGAGATAAGTAAGAGGTCCGCTATGGTAGTCGCTTGTAACGGCTCATGACGACACTGAGTTGGGGTACACGCATACACAAATGAAGTGAGCAGTTGGAGCTTGCGTTCGGTTGTCGAAAAATTACGAGGAACTTTAGCGGCTAAAGTGGTGAAAGGCGAAAGCCTGAGTGCTGCATTCTGCTACGCGATTGTTCACTGCACATTCTGTTGGTGCATTAATTAACTGCCAATTAATGACGCTTAAGCTTCGCCTTTAGGAGTGGAACGCGACAGCGTGTTGTAGCGCTGCCACGGAGTCCAAGGAATGCCACCACCCATTCGGCGCGATGCGTTGCCCTTTGAACGCAACGCTTTTTGAGGAAAGGAAATGGGGCTGTAATTCTCAGTCATCTCGGTGGACACCTGAGCCGCACCGTACAGGAAGGTAGGAAGTGTGAGTGAAAGAAGAAAGAGGGGCCGTAATGAAGAAAATGAAAATTGCATTTGAGGAAAGGAAATTACGCATTAACTGTCTCACATATCTCAGTAGACACTAGTCGAAAATTGTATTTGAGGAAAGGAAGTTGCGCAGTAATTGTCTCACATATTTCGATCCTCCTCGAAGCAAAGCTTCCAAATAAGACCTTAAGACACAGGATTTTCTGGATACCGGCACACACCGGGATAGAGGGTAACTCGAGGGTAGACAGCCTAGTTCGCGAGATCACGAGCCGAGCAGGGCAGTCAGAAACCCTGGAGGACCCCATGACGGTGGAACCAACGTATGCAGAAATATTGAACTACCGCAGAGGGCGGAGATTCAAATACCCACCACCCCACACATCATTAACACAGCACGAGGCGGTCTGCTGGCGGAGACTGCAAGCAGGGACTTTCCAAAATTTATACATACTACATAAGATGTTCCCTACACAATACAGGGACACATGTCCGTGGTGCGGAGCAACCCCCACGCTATATCACATCACATGGGAACGCGAACGGAACAGAGCATTTCACAAGCTAAATGACCCGAATGCGGAACAATGGGAGGGCCTGCTGACCAGCAGCGAGCTCACGGCCCAAAGGGCACTGGTGCAGCACGCCTGCGAAGCAGCAAGACTCAGCGGTGCCCTGGAATAGGGGCGCCGACCTTGTGAAGAGGCCGAAGACATGACGACATCGGCCCACCGCTAAAATCTGATTTTTGGAGCTATAAATGTTTTTCACTCACTCACTCACTCGGTGGACACCTGTCAAAATTTGCGCGCGGTGACGCCACGACAATTTGGACCAATCTGAAAGGCGGACAAATAGGCCTTGCTCGTTGGTAAATTGGTTTTTGAGGAAAGGAAATGTGTCTGTCTCTCATATCTCGGTGGACACCTAAACCTCGCCGCAACGGGAAGGGAGGAAGATGGGAGTGCACGAAGACACCGTATTCACTAGACGCACCTTTGTTCATTCCAAACCATTGAGCTGGCATGGCGGAGTGGTAGCGTGCTCGCACTCAGTCGACCGGGTTCGATTCCCAAGCTCGGCCAATTTCTTACTCGGTTTTATTTATTTATCTGGTCTGACTAGAAAGGTTAATTAGACTAATTGGTTAAGTAACCAATTAACTAAGCTCAGTCAAACTTACTTGGAGCATCACTGTACGATCCCTTTAATTGGTTGCATGGTTAGTAGCCTAAGTACATTGGCCCCGTTTGAAATTCGCGCACTGTGACGTCACGACCGTTTCGACCAATTGAAAAGCGTGACATTTCTGTCGACAGCTCCTGCTTACAACGATGAGGCATTAAAGGCTTCCGCCTTAAAAGTATGAACAAAGAATCTCTGCATAGTCTCCGAGCGTGAGCTTTAATACTCGCATTACTCAAGGTCGCGGCAGTATGAAAGACAAGGCCATTCAAGTGGGACCAGTGGGTGGTACCATTGGTACACAGATTGTGTACCACCTAACTGGCGTAGAATGTTCGGAGTGGCATCAAAGGATTCAGCACGTTGCGGAGCATAAGATTACTACTCGAATCAAAACGTAGCCTATCCTATAGGGATTCGCGCCCACGACTTTCGTCTCCCCAAACCGCGACTTTTTGTAACTTCCAACTTCCATTACGGCCAAACTAATTGACGTAGAACGTTGGAAGTGGTGTTAAAAGATTTGTCTTCTTGCGCTGTATACGTTGACATCAAAAAAGTAGGTATCCGGAAAAAAGGACAAATTTGTACTGGATATGGCGAAGATGGCGAATGACGCAGTATTCGTTCGATATTGCTAACCCTTGATGCTCATACGCTGCCTCAGCGTTTTGTTCTCTTTTTATCCATCCCCGCGTACCTTGTGTCACGCTTAAAACGTCCACCGTGCGTGTAGGGAAGCCATACCCCCCCCCCCATCTGTCTGCCCTCAGAAACACACATTGTATCACGCGAATCGCACCTCTCATTAGCGCCCGCCGGGACACGGCAGAAGAGGAGGATGGGAAGAGGAGAGCGACGAGCCATTTCGGTCCGGCGCGTGTCGCAAGGCGCGGTTTCTATACAAAGCGCGCAGTGCCTGTGTCGCGAGCGATTTCCCCCCGGCGCCGAAACCACGCCGGCGTCGTCACCGGTTGAAGTAAGCGGTGCTGCGTGTGGACCTCGCGAGCTGTTTGTGCTCGGAGGTATGGTGACGTCAGCGGTTGTCGCGGTCCGTGACGTCACAGGTTCCGCAGCACGGGA
Organism: Amblyomma mixtum; assembly: GCF_055824585.1. Taxonomy (NCBI): domain Eukaryota; kingdom Metazoa; phylum Arthropoda; class Arachnida; order Ixodida; family Ixodidae; genus Amblyomma; species Amblyomma mixtum. The sequence goes on from NC_143015.1 coordinate 155,062,625, forward strand.
CGTGAGAAAGAGTGCGATGGGATGTAAACTGAGGGTGTGTTGTTGATGGGTGGCGCAAATGTTCGAAGGTGGTTCACACACGTCAGCTGGCGTCACCGGTTGAAGTAAGCGGTGCTGCGTGTGGACCTCGCGAGCTGTTTGTGCTCGGAGGGATGGTGACGTCAGCGGTTGTCGCGGTCCGTGACGTCACAGGTTCCGCAGCACGGGACGTGAGAAAGAGTGCGATGGGATGTAAATTGAGGGTGTGTTGTTGATGGGTGGCGCAAATGTTCGAAGGTGGTTCACACACGTCAGCTGGCGTCGTCACCAGTTGAAGTAAGCGGTGCTGCGTGTGGAACTCACGAGCTGTTTGTGCTCGGAGGGATGGTGACGTCAGCGGCTGTCGCGTTCCGTGACGTCACAGGTTCCGCAGCAGAGAAAGAGTGCGATCGGATGTAAATTGAGGCTGTGTTGTTGACGGGTGGCGCAAGTGTTCGAAGGTGGTTCGCACACGTCAGCTGGCTTCCGAAAAGTGGTCCGAGGAAACAATCGGAGTAACTGACATGAAGTCAGCGACTTGGATATTTTTTTAGCACCGCTGCTAGTCATGCCATGGCGGCTGTGACTATAGTCGATGTAGAAGCTAAATGAACTTTTAACCTTGTACTGATCCGCGTGTTATACAAAAGACTCAACAAGTGTCAACAGCTTAACTAAAGCCGCGTTTCCCAGCATATTTCTGAAAGCATTAATAATGGCAGCTGATTAAGATAAGGAGAGCCCACTGCAAGATCAATGACTGGAAAAGTTTATGGTTTATGGTTTATGGGGTTTAACGTCCCAAAGCGACTAAGGCTATGAGAGACGCCGTAGTGGAGGGCTCCGGAAATTTCGACCACCTGGGGTTCTTTAACGTGCACTGACATCGCACAGTACACGGGCCTCTAGAATTTCTCCTCCAAAGAAATTCCAGCCGCCGCGGCCGGGATCGAACCCGCGTCTTTTGGGTCAGCAGCCGAGCACCATAGCCACTGAGCCACCGCGGCGGCGACTGGAAAAGTAACCCTCCGCATACTACAACTGCCGTATAACTACGTCAGCAGGTGATGGCGTAATTTAGAAGTGTGCTACAAATTCAGTGTATGTGCACGCAGTTTTATCGTTTGCAAACGTTGAGAAGTTAGCCTAATTTTTATTTCTATTAATACAGCAATAATATCTGCCTCAATAAATATCCACACTACATGCACATACTTTGAGGGGACACGAGGAGAACTCTGGATTTGTTCATGATAAAATGGCAATTAAAATTTAGAAACCTGAAAGCTTTTTTTTTTTTTTGCAGCCGCTGTATTCAAACATGTGACGTCAAAACTGAAATAGACACCGTGATTCCCATTTGGAAATCAATAGCGGTGAAGGCGACCCTCAGAGACCCATGATATAACAATATACTTACTTCGACTTCACCTTCTCTTTATTGTGAAAACGGCCGTAGGCGACGATGTTTGCATTTTATTTTTCGGCCTTCTAGCAACTAGCGCCATCTATTGGCCGCCAGTGGCGAATATAGCTTAACTCAATGGGGACATCTTGATCTTCTAATTTCGAGATAACTAGACAGTCCTGAGAGATTCTGTGCGTACAAGGTGCTTATCATGGACTACTTTTTCTCCACGCTGCCAGACATGTCCTATAAAATACTTCCTGTCCTCACATCAACTATTTCCAGCGCCCACAGAAAATCAATTGGATGTACCGAACATTCGAAATTCCCGCGGAGATTTTGAGCGTTCAGCGCCAGGCAGTATGTGGTGGCAGCCGTGAGAACTAGAAGCGTACCATGAGCGAACCTTGGGAAACACATCAGACTCACGCATGAATCTACCCGCCCATTGCCGTTCTTGCAAGGATCTAAACGATCAGAACTGTGAGCCACGGCTTGGCAAGACCAAAATTCTGTCCAGGAGCAAACATAGATTAGCTCGGGGAATATCCGAGGACTTTTTTATCAAGGCGAGGGGCGACATGTGTGTCAGCACCACCTCTGTCTTCCTGCATACCAGCGAATTCACTTTGCTTACAAATAGGGGGCGAAAGGCAGTCTGCTCGTCCTGACCTACTTTTGCTGTCATCATGGAAAAAAAAAACTTTCCTCCCTTCTTTCCTTTCCTTTCCTTCTGTGGTCAGTCGTAGATGCGCGTGTACTCACTGTGGTCTTTCTTGTATGTTCAACGAAAATAAATGTCAATAATCATAGTTGTAGTCAGCGCCCATCCTGTCATGTCTGTCTGTGTATTTGTCTGAAAAGTCAGCGCTGTTTAAATTTGAAGAAAAGAAAATGCATCACCAACTAGCCCCGCAACGTATTTTACTCACTGAACTAGAAACGTTTGTACACATTTTATGGGCTTGTCTTCAGTCGGATACAATTCAAGAGAAAAGTGGCTTTTTCCCGTCACACGACCTCATTCCAGCCAATGGCGACGGCTGGTTCTCATGAACCTAAGCGTGACAATGCAGGCAGTGGCGTGAGAAGCAGGGAGGCGGCTATCCCCGACAATGCAGGGACCATCCCCTTTCGTGTCCCACTCCCTGCATTGTCGCTATAGCAGGTTCATGAAAACAGGACGACGCCATTGGCTGGAAGTGGGGTCCTTTGAGCGGGGAGAAGCCGATTTTGTCCTGAGTTGTATCCGGCTACAGGTTAAAAGGCCCCGCTTTCAGTGAAAGTGGCCTAGTTGTCGTTACAGTGCGGTAGCCTATATTGATACAGGCCAAATTGAATTTGTGATTAGTGTTCCTCTAAGGACGCGACCGAGTCGTTCGCTTTATTGCTTAGCGAAGAACTACCGCAGGCAACGGTGTTTCCAAATGGGGCGACGTACGCACTGTGCGTGGTCGGTTCTCCTTTTGGAAACTGCCCGGGCCAGCAAGAAGCGGAGACAACCGGGGCTGAGTCAGGCGCACACGTCGATGTCGCAACTGCACTTCCTGTCTCACCCTGCGGTCGGTGCGCACACTGCGGCACTAGAAAGCATATTTTCGCTTGTGCAGCAAATAAAAAAGAATTCCGCAAAATTTCAAAGCTCACCACCATCCTACACGCAGTGTATGAAGATGAAAGAGTAAGTCGAGTAAGAGTTGTATCTGCCTATAGGTTATTTCTGGTCGAAACCAAGTGCAGACGCAAAAGCTATTGAAAGCGCCTTATTGTCCACCTATGCGACCACGCTCTATTAGAACCTGATAGACAAGTCTAGCTTTTTCGGAGAAAAATTTTTAATATTGAAGTATTGTAGGCTAGCGTTATGGTGATATTGAAGGTCATGCTTCATTATTCCGGATGTGCAGCAAAATTCTTCTTTTAAAGTTTTTCCACCTCTCGCATCGAGCAGTGAAGACTGCCACATGAAACCAACAGAAACGCTTTTTGACGAAAGCAAGAACGTTAGCAGCAAAAATAAAATGCAAGCCTGTCGACGGGTGGTCTGCACATATAGTTATCGTTATAGTGAAATCTTACAAAATATGACAAAAAGAAATGCACTCATAAACTCTTTCCCGCTGAAAAATGCTTTTGTCTACAATTGCTGGGTATGTGTGCACTGCTGCGAACGCAACGGTCTTTGTTTTTGCGCTTTTCTTTTTGCTCACTGACCGTATCCGATGCAGTTTGCTAATACACAAAATTAAGCTAACTTTGGCACATTTAACGCAATCGCGTAAGTACATCAGCCTCTTCTTCATACGCTCTGATAAACCAGTGTGGAATCGGTAGTTTTTGTAAATAAACTAATCAATAAATAAATACGCAGCTAAGTGAGCCCGCCAATAGGTTGTGAACATAAATGACCGGAGCATAAGTCAGGGTTTTTCTGAATGAATGGCACCTTTACCTCTGTGTTCATTATTTTATATATAGTATATTTTTCAGTGTTGCCTTTTATTCGCTAACTGGCATTTATATCCGTATACTTACCGCAGCTGTGGCCTAGCAGTTTGAGCATCCGCCTCATATGCGGGAGGTTCGGGGTTCGATCCCCAGTGCCGCCCCGCCCGTGTAAAGGTCTGTCAAAGGCGGAGGAGCGGCTTCTAATACTTTGCTGTGCCCGGCAGCTCTCAAACACTTCGACCCTTCTTTCTCGGGCAGCTGTCCGCACTGTGCGGAGAAGTCTTCGGACATCTGCCACATGGTGTGGGCCTGCCCCTCCAACCCCGCTATTCCCCCCATCCCCAACCCAACCCGGGAGGACTGGGAGGCGACCCTGCTCGGCTGCTCTGACCTGCAGGCCCAACGGGCCTTGGTCGCGCGAGCCTGGGCGGCGGCCGATGCCACTGGGGTCCCGAACTAGGGACCTCCACCTAGTACTTGTAAGGGCTGGCCCCCTCTGGGTCAGCTCATGCATAACCTCCTGTATTATACCTGTACATAAATGTTTTCCACCACCACCACCACCATGTATACCCGCCGGTGATGCAATGAGTACAAGCTTTTCCCTGACCTGGAGCTCGGCTTATTTAGGGTGAAATGCTAGCAAAATGGGTCTATAATCCCCACCCTTAGTAGACAAAAAAACCTATTCGCAGATGCCGATGCTCCATAAAAATTCATCATCACATATTCGTATGCAATTGAATGTTGTCTTCCATTAACTGTTTTTCACTTATATCATAATCAATGATGTCAATACTTCCCTGCTGCGGCCATGTTGGGGCTAGCGGTAGTGTAAATAAAGAAATAAGACGGATAAAATACAAGCGCCGTCAACAAAGGGAATGAAAAGGGGGTCGCCGACCCTTTTCACTTTCGTCTTTCTGTCTTAACCAGCCTCTCTTTTTTCATATATACTTCAGTGTCCCGGAGTAAGGACTACCCAGCCACGCAAGTGAGCGGTGAAACCCTCCACTCTCCCCTAAAACCCACCCCAATGCATCCCATAAAATTTTTACCCCCCCCACCATTTCAAAACCTCACTTCCGGCACGGCGGGACGCAAAGACCGCCGTCACACCCCTTCCCACGCACACCTCCCGACTCCGCTCCCAAGTGTCGAGAAGAAGCAGTCGATTGAGCCACCATCCGAGTCACCATCCGAACTTCTCACCCAGGCTGGTCTCAGCACTATTAGTAGTCGCGCCAAGCATACACGCATCAAATATATGTATCTTCTCTTGTCTGGAGCCTTTAAGATCAACAGTGAGAGTTACATCTCCCGCTCAGCTCACCGCAGCACTAGAACACAACACTCCAAGCATTTAATCGAATTCCGGGCACACAGCAACACTTTTAAGTACTCATTTTTCCCCCAAGCTGTCCGTGAATGGAATGCCTTACCTGATGACGTGGTGAAGTGCCCGTCGCTGGAAAGTTTTATTTCAAAGCTGTCAACTGTGCCCTGACTGCAGAATGTTGTCGATTCGTTACTTTTGCCCTCCTGCAATTTTTTTTTGTGACTTATGATCTCTGACTGTAGTTTTTTTTTTCTTTGTTCCACTGTGCCAACTAGAACTGTATAACAATAATTTAAGTGTACTTTTCTTACTGTTGTTTTCTCCCTTTGTATCATATGCCCCAATCCTGCAACAGCCTCAGCATGAGGCTAGCAGTATGTACTAAATAAATAAAAAATAAAATAAATAAATAGAAGAAGCATTTCGAGCCTTTCGACAAGGTGAGCTCGACTCGCTCGTTCCTGCATGCCATACCGTCCCTTTCAGAGCGAGCCTCAGAGCGCATACCGCACGTTTCAGAGCAGGAAAAAAAGCAGGCAGCTCTTACCCTCCCACGCAATTGCAGCACGCTCGTACGCAAGCATGCACACCCAAACGCCATCACCACGACCTTTTCGATGGCGCGTGCAGCACTTTCTGCCGTGTATTTTTTTTTTTTTTTTTGGAGACCGGTGCCAAATGACGAGCAAAGGCTCGCTACGCTCCAGCGCCTCGCTGAAGACCGGTCGCGTGTGCGTGTGTCCTTCTCACGGGTCCCTCGCCGTTGCTGTAGCCGTTTCCTCTTTGGATTGAGACAGCGCCCTTTGACCGTTTCAGTCGGCGAGCTCGTCAACGTGTCTCTGTCCCGCTTGCGTGGACCGGGTGTTTGTGCCGTGCTTGTGTGTGGGGTTGAGTGTGCATGCATATATACAGCTGCTTGTGAAACCGTGCGTCTATTTGTGTCTCTGTGTGTTGGCGAGTTTGTGCGAGAGAGGGTGGCACTATGGTGGCTAGCATAGTGGCACGGTGCGTGCATGTGTTGCGTGTGTGTGTCTGTGTGTTCGTGTGGACCATCCGTGTGTGCGCGCGCGAGTTGGATATGCTAATGTGTGTTTGAGCTTGAGTGCTTATGTGTGTCTTCTCAGTGCGTGTAGAGTCTAAACACGAATACACTCATACGGGAGTGTAAAGGGAGTAAGGGGTTGTGTTTTTCCTCTGAGCGTTTAGATTCTAAACGCAAATACGCCTATATATGAGTAAAAAGTTAGCAAGGGGCTGTGTGCATCTCCTCAGTGCGTGTAGTCTCTGAACACGAATACGCCAGTATAGCAGTAAAAAGGGATTAAGCTGTCCTCTAGGGCATTCTCTTTTCTATAAAAGGGAGAGCGCAGCCGGAATGATTACTCCCTTCTGTATGTGCGTGAACTTCGGCGTTGTGCATGTTCGCCGATGTTTGTGGTGTCGTGCATGTCTGGACAGGTCTGTTTATTAATTTATTTATTTATTGAATACTGCCAACCGCCTCTTGGCAGTCAAAGCAGTGTTCTTGAAGCATTGCCGAATTGCATTTAACAACGGCAAGGAAACACAAAACATGCGACTGACAATCAGCAGTGGAGAATGCACACAAACCACAAAGAGAAAAAGAATATAACACTTAGAAATGCCGGAGGCAAAGCAAAAAGCGTTGCAAAGAAATACTCGCTGCATCAAAGATAAGGTGACACGGCCATTACAAAAGATTCAACAGAAGGCATGCGTTCCACTCGGCTGTGGTTCTGGAGGTTTGTGTGCGTCTTGTTCGTGCGGCGGATCGTGCGTGTGCGCGCGCGTTTTCCTTCTCGTTTTGCATATGTTATCTCACTGTTTTCCTTGCATTCGTGCGTTCCTCTCCAGAGAGCGCAATGGTCGAGGCCTCTCAAAGAGGCGACAAAACACCTTCCACTGCGGCCGCCTCCACCTATCCCAGTTTCTCGGTCGCACGCGCGCTCGAGCGACAGCTGCGCGAAGCAAAAATAAAAGCAGCAGCAGCAGCGAGGTGAGACACACACAGTCCCGGCCGATGAATCATGGGTTTAAACTTGGTCTCCGCTCGCGTCTGTCTGTCCCTGTGTCTCCGTGCGTGTATGCGCCGCGCGCCTGTATCGTCGTCGGTGCCCCGCCGCTTCCCGCCCACACACGCGCGTTCAGGGCCCAGTGCTCGCACTCCGGGCTTGCGCGTCTTTCTTTTTATCCCCTGTCGTTTCGTTGCCGCTGCTGCTATACGCACTCCCCGTTTCGTGCGTGTTTTATTGCTGCCCTGTTTTCAATCCGCTACCGGGACTCGCTGTTGCTTTCGCAGTCAGGCCTCCGGAACGACTATGCCGTTTCTCTCTCTCTCTCTCCGGTGGCGTGAGAGATTTGTCGCTGCGCGATCGTTCCCCGCTCGCAGTGTTTTTCGCCCCGCGGCTCCGCCTACGCGAAGAGGAAGCTTAAGGTTAAACGGTGCTCGGAGCCCGCTGCCGGTTCTGTAGTGTTGTCCGGGAGTGACACTCTACCGGGGCACGCAAGGTCGGACGAGGACTGCGACACGTGTGTGACAGTTTATTTTGTGTTTTTTTTTTCTTTCTGAGAGCGTAAACCTGCGCCCGACTCCGTATGAGGAACTTCGGACGGTCTGAGGGAAGAGGTTGGAATCTGGATGCGGGTGCGTGGGGTTTGTTGTTGAACTTGTATATGCCAAGGTAACTGAATGAGTAAGGAAGGGAGGGGGGGGGGGGGGGGCGTGAGACAAACAACTCGCCCTTGCGAGCCGGGAAAACAGGACTGAAGGCTGTCAGCGTAGAAAAGAGTTGAAGGGGGAGAGAGTTGGCCACTGAGAGAAAAATGTGGGCCACAGAATAGCGAGAGAGAGAGAGAGAAAGGATGCTCTAGATGGATGCGGTCAGAAAGAGTGCGTTGGGGAGTAATAAGGTGACTCAACGAGCTAGCATGTGAGACCGCCTGAGTGAGGTGTTTTTTGAGTGAAAAGGAGGGAAGGGCTGAGGGGAGGAAAGAATTGAGGGTTGAGTAAAAATGCTTCAGCACGCTGTACCGCACAAGCATTGCGGTTGTTAGCAATCGCAAATTAGAGTGAAAACAAATAACGAGTGCGTGTTACATCTAAAAACGGTTGCAGAAAATTAACTATGGCCAAATTAACTGAATGAAAATTTATAAATAGAAGGATAGATAGCTAGACAACGAAAGAAATACCCTAACAGTAAACGTATAGCCAAGTGACCAATCCGAAAAATCCTAAATTAACGATTACTCTAGAACACTTCAGTTTACGATACTGTTTAAATCCTTATAGCTCGAGTTAATCTCTCAGTTTTTGAAACGACTGACAACCTGAGGCATAAAGCAATCCCGGCCGCGGCGGTCGAATTTCGAGAGGCGAAATTCTAGAGGCCCGTGTACTGTGCGATGTCAGTGCACGTTAAAGAACCCCAGGTGGTCGAAATTTCCGGAGCCCTCCACTACGGCGTCTCTCATAGCCTGAGTTGGTTTGGGACGTTAAACCCCCATGAACTAAACGAAATCAAATTAGAGGAAGGAATGCAAACGGAGGAATTTTAGAAAAGAACGATTAGCTTTCCTTCGCAAACCGAGTGAAGTCGCGGTCAAATGGGTGGTTGTCTCGACTGTCCGAACTTGAAGACAATGGGAAAAAAAAAATTCTTAATCTGATTAAACCGCAGTTATTGCCCGTTCAGCTGGTATATCCCCTGCGATTTCCCGCTATCAGCTCCGACGGGATCGGCCAAGAGGAAGAAGCGGTCAAGGGGAGAATCTGTTGACACCATCGGCTGGATTGCCCCCTTAAGGCCGGGATACATGGGACGTTTTTTTCGACGACATTCGCGCGGCAGAAAACGTCGCGGCGGCGCGACGCCCGGCTGGAGATACATGGAGCGTTGAAGCGGCGGCGCGCCGCCGCGTACCCCTCGACGCGAAAGAAAATGTGATCAACAAGTTGCAAACACCACTATGCAAGGAGGTCTGTGAGAACAGTGACGCTGGCCATTCTGTTAAAATCAGGAAAGTTTCACTTCGACACCATAGTACAAATTTTAGCACGCGCGCTGAAGTATCTATAAAGATTTGCGTGCTCGAATGCATGCCTTTGCGTACCTTTGGACGCCCGCTCGGCCGCGGACACCAGCGGCTGCGGTTGTCTTCGACACATTCGCTTCAGGGAGGGAGCGCAGGTATTCCGATCCAAGATTCGGCCGTGCTCTCCAAAAAAAGCGACATTTTGAAGTCTGATGAAGCGTTTATTTTCACGATAAAAAATTACCGACGATTACGTTACTTCCTAATGCGAAATTTGAGCGCAACAAATAAGCTGTTTCACCTTTTCGATAGATTGAGGCAAAGAAATCGAGCAACACATGTATGCGCTATCACAGAATTTTTTTTTTATTTTTCACACGTATTCGCAATTTCGGCTCGGGCGGTGCACATATACAGATCCGCCGCCACCGATCTGGCTCTCTGATTGCCACCGCACAGGGGTTGCATTGGAGGAGGAGCGAAGAAAGGAATTAAGTTCGAGCCGGCGCTTTGACAACCGGAGACTCGCAGGAAGAGGGGGGAGGGGGGCGGCGTGTACACCCAGCGGCAAACGATGGGGGCAGAAGCGCGCGCAGCAAGCGGACAACACGATAAAGGGAGGAGCGAAGAGTTATAGCAGCGACTGACTGATGCCGCTGACGCCGATAGCGCTGGGGGGATGAAAGGGGGGCGGAGCTGGTTACGAGGCCGACGCCGACGACGACGCGAAACCCAGGAACGGACGCCAAAGAGCTGCGCTCTAAAACATTTCCGTGCCGAAAACACGGCGTAGCTCGTCGGCCATAGCGGCCATGTTGGCGGCGGCAGGCCGAGGACCGGAAGAGCGGGCTACTGCGCTGCTATTGGCTCGCTTCAGTCGACGCTTCCGGTCTCACCGGACGCCGCGCGTCAAAATCTAGCCGGTCCTGATCGGCGGCGGCGGGCGTTTTTCTCGACGCCGGGCGTCAAATCTGCGCCGTCGGGCGAAAATCGACGACTCGCCGCGGTAAAAACGCTCCATGTATTCCGGCCTTTAGAGAGACGTCTGCCGCTTCGTTCTTGAGTTGTATACGACTATAGTGGCCCGTAGGCCTCCCTTCAAAGCGAAAAAAAAAAACCGACACCCCGAAATTTTTTCTCTCCGTACACCCCTTGGCAATTCCGTTTCCCTCCTGCCTTCCCCACGTTTGCAGGCTGTTCCGGCACCAAAACTCCAGGAAACGCAGCGCACGTATCCGGAGCAGAGCAAAACAGCCACACTACCCCCGGGGCCCGCAAACAAACAAAACAAAACAGAAGAAAAAGGCAACGCACGCAACCGGCGCGGGCCCGGCGGGGCATCGGGGAGCAAAAGATAGAATCCGCCAGTGCGAAGGCGGTGATCAGAATTTAGAAGCACCTGTCTGCCAGAGAGCACCGATGCGTTCGCCTCGCCTCCCTCTCTCCCTCCTTCTCACGCTCGCTTTCCCCCTCTCACTTCGGAAAAGCGTCGTATTTTCGCGGGCGCTGGGGAAAAGGCAGCTCTCTCTCTCTCTCTCGCTTCTTTTTGTTTCCCTCGCGAAAGAACCACCGATGCCGCGCGCCTCGACACCGGCGCCAAGGGATGACTCAGCGTTGCGGTGTTACACTGACTTCAGAAAGTTCGCGGCATGGAGACTAAAAGGGAAGGTGGGGAAGGGGGGGGGAGGTGGTCGGTATTTTGTGCTACCCACTGCCGTTTTCCTCCCTGCAATCTGTGTTGTCGGAAACATTAAGGCGACCTTTACGGTTCTTTTGCTGGTAACACGCAACGTGTTGGTAGGTTTATTATTTGTTTTGTACCAAAATAAAGAGGCAAATTGTGGTATCGGCGGCGCGTATGTATCGAAACCGCGTCTTTCGGGTCGGCAGCCGAACGCCATAACCATTGAGACACCGTGGCAGCAATCTATTAAAAGTGTATGGCCATCAATCTATAGATTGTCTATAGACTGTCTATAGAGTTTCTATTGTCTATAGACTGTTCTCTGGGATTTGTCGACAGAGAGTTTACAGACTTTACAGACAGAAGTATATGGACAGTCTATAGACTGTCTAAAAACATTTGTAAGGCCTCTCCTAACTCAAAGAGTATAATTCTAAAAACTGTGTAAAACCTTAGATGAAGCACCTTGTATACGTACTGGTGCATATATATTATTTTGGGACCTGGAGGCACGCATAGTTTTCTGTTATTATGTACTTTGTATGTAACACGATAGTATGTACCCACACTCGATGTCCGAAAGTTCTCTTTGCATGCCACGTTTTCAAAGCCATTTTCTTTCTTTTTTTTTTGTTTGTAGCGACGAATGTTAGCTACTAGTGTTATTTAGACCGCTGTGCTTTTTTATTTCAAACGAAAATTCATTTACAAAGGTACAAAGGTTTACAGGTTTTTTACCTTGTTGTACGCTTACGATATCCTGTATAAGTCCGCCGTTTTTGAAATTTCTTTTACGTATTTTGTGTACATGGAGCCGAACTAGCCGTCGGCTATAGGTCCAGAAAGTGTTTTGGATTAAAAAAAAAAAACAGCCCTGTGCATTTGAGCCTGAAAAGAAGAGGCCCTCGAGCGACGGTCAGACGCAGCCCTCGCTGCTGCCTCCTCCGCAGCCCCGAACAAAATGTCACCGGGTTCAAGCACGTGCCGACGCGAGCGCTGAACTCGACGGCGGCAAAAACTCCGCTGCTCTGCTTCCAACCGGACACGCTTCTTCTTTCGGGGCTCGAGATAATTGCGCAAAGCTTCGCCGCAGTGCGCCACTTATATTTAGGATTGTCGCCATACAGTAACCCACTTGGAGGAGCGGCATTCGCAGTGAGAAAACAGAGCGCTCGAAGAGAACAGCGATGCCAGCATTTTTTTTTTCGTGACGGAAATTAGCTTACTTTTTTTTTTCTTGCTGGTTAGTGGAAACGAGCAGAAAAAAGAATGGTTCTAAACGTTCTTTTTTCTTTTAAATCTGGCTCATCACGTCAAGCGCGGACAAATGACCTCATTCTTCCGAGACACGAGCGTACGGATGCAGTTTGTCAAAGCTAGGGTTGACTCACGTTGGTGAAGTTCGTTTTAGTAACGGCTGTTGAAACGGGCTTCGTCGGAGTCGCCCGCCTACTGTCGACTCTGCTGGCGAAGATTTGGTTTAAGGTTTATGGAGGTTTAACGTCCGAAACGGACTCAGGCTATGGGGATGCCGTAGTGAAGGGCTCCGGAAGCTTCGAGCACCCGGGGTTCTCTAACGTGCGCTGACAGGGCCGCCACTCAGCTACTAACCCGGAAGACGCGGGTTCGATTCCTGCCGCGGTGGTAGAATTTCAGTGGAGGCAAAATTCTAGAGGCCCGTGTACCGTGCGACGTCAGTGCACGTTAAAGAACCCCAGGTTGTCGAAATTTCCGGAGCCCTCCACTACGGCGTCCCCCATAGCCTGAGTCGCTTTGGGACGTTAAACCCCCATAAACCATAAATCATATCTTGCACTGAGATCGCACAGCACACGGGCCTCTAGAATTTCGCCTCCATCGAAATTCGACAGCCGCGACCGGGATCGAACCCGCGTCTTTCGGGTCAGCAGACGTGCGTCATAACCACTAAGCTACCGCGGCGTCCTGCTGCTCGAAAAGAATGAGTATCAGCCGTTCGGATGAGGGAGCCGTCCTCTATCACTGTATTCGCGGACTCCAGGCCATCACCATGGCTGTGCAAGGCGCATCATGACCATGGTTCTACAAGGGACTCTGAATCTCACGTAATTTTTACCAACGGGTTTGCACTTGCCTGAGGGGTGCCTAATGTACACTGAGGGCACAGTGGATATAGGCGCTTTCTGGCAGACAATGCTATCAAGCTGGGAAGCACGAGAAACATCATGAAATGGGTTGCTCAAAGACCCGGCTGACAGACTTTTCAAGCATTTCTCTCCTGGGAAACCCGAGTGTTTGGCCGAAGAATGCGTATTAGAAAACCAGCCGGTATACTGTGCGCTACCATTGGTAAGAACCAGGGAATGTTATTCCACAAGTCTGTTATCCCAGAAGCCACCATTTTAGATGAAGATGACATCAGTAGCCGACTACTGATTTGCCAACAGTGGTCATTACTACAACAAGAAAGGGTTGCAGAAAAACGTCTCGCATAACTTTTTTTTGTTTCATATTTGTCCTAGCAACAAACACCCATTACAGCTGCATGTTTGCTACAGCGGGGATCAGACCACGCTACGTAGTTCAGTTGCCTCCTTGGTGAGACAGTTTCAGTAGATGGTTATGACTGATGATGATGATGACGATGGGTTTTAATGGCGCAAGGCCATCTGGGGCCAAAAAGCGCCATGGCCCAAGGCGTTTTCGTCTTCTCAAGGTGGGGTCAATGACTTATTTCGCAAGCATTCCATCGCAGATAAGCCGAGCACCAAGCCAGGCGAAATCTTGTACCCGTCGTATCAGTGATGTGTGCCACGCGACACTGGGAATCGAACCCCAAACCTCCCGCGTGCGAGGCGGATACTCAAACCACTAGGCCACCGCTGCGGTGCAGGTTCTTCTACCCGAGTGCGGAACGCAGAAATAAATGTTCCCGCCAACACGAAAGCGCAGTCTCGTGCCCGAGATCTCGGCGCTAGATTTTGGAACCCCAGCCAAGGTCTCAAGCTAATCCGCCAGTTCCACTAAAAGCCGTCGTCTACCCCTTCCCACAGTCCTGCCCGCTGTTTTCGGAGGGGCCCAATCCCAACTCTTTCGGGCCGACCAACTGACTAGTCTGAAATATGACTTGATGAGTTACACGCCCCATAGCCACGCAGGAGAGTCATTAAAAACAACACCCCCCCCCCCCCCCCCCTTACCCTGCCGTTTCCCTCATTACACTTTGCGTAGGGCGAACTTTGTTTTGTTCTCTCTTTGCCTGACAGAATAGCGCTGATTGGCAAGATAGCGTTCATTATACGAGCGCGGGAGATAGGATCAAACAAAGCAAGAAATATTTTAAAAACAAACGAAACTCCCGCCGTGTCACTCCCCCCCCCCCCCCCCCCTTCCTCCAACCCGTGTCGAGGACAGGTCGGTCGCCAGAGTCACGAGTGGCCGCTCGAGCGCTCAGCTGGAAGGGGACAGCGCATCCTTACTCAAGGCGAGATGCCTGCTGCTCTGGCCGATACACAGGGGCCCGGCTTTGTTCCCCTCTCACCCTTTCGGATGGTAGAAAAAGAGGAGGAGGAGGCTGAAAGGGCGAGGGCGCATAGGGAGGAGGAGAGGGAGAGAGGCGAAAGCAACAACGTCGGCGACGTCGTCGTCGGTGACGCTGGTGACGCCGCGCTGTCGCGTTGTGGGCCGACGCGACGCGCGCCAACGCGCGCGACGCTAGCGCCCGCTGGCACGGTGCCCCACCCTCCTGATGCACACTTGGCACTGCGCTCGCCCGCGCTGCTCTACCGCTACGCCAGTCGCGTCGGGAAGATATAGCTGCTGGAGTGAGGGCGTCGCCGACACAGTGCTCCGCGTTATACGGACGAAGCCGAAACAAAAACATGCGTAGGAGAATTCAACGGCTTTCAATAATAATAAAAAAAAACGTTAGATTTTTAACGTAGTTGGTAAACCGAGTAGACGTGTGAAAGCATGTGTTTAGTCTGTTTGGCTTATGGTTCTGCTCTGCTGGGTCGTCGGCACGTGTGGCGACGATATTGATCATCATCATCAGCCTGACTACGCCCACTGCAGGGCAAAGGCCTCTCCCATGTCTGCCCAGTTAACCCTGTCCTTCGCCAGTGGCGGCCTCCCTATCCCCGCGAACTTCTCAATCTCATCCGCTCACCTAACTTTCTGCCGTCCCCTGCTTCGCTTGCCTTCTCTTGGAATCCACTCCGTTACCCTTAAAGACCAGCGGTTATCTTGCCTTCGCATTGCATGCCCTGCCCAAGCCCACTTCTCCCTCTTGGTTTCCACTAGGATGTCATTAACCCGCGTTTGTTCCCTCACCCACTCCGCCCTCTTCCGATCTCTTAACGTTACACCTATCATTTTTTTCTTTGCATAGCTCGCTGCGTTGTCCTTAACTTAAGCTGAACCCTCTTTGTTAGCCTCCACGTTTCTGCCCCATAGGTGAATACCGACGATATTAGACTCGTGTTAAGCCCTGATCGAGGTTAAGCTAATGTGACCTCTTAGCTCCGCAGATGGAAGTTGACGAAGACGACGACGTGCAATGCACAGCGCTAGAGTGTGTTGCAGCGTAACACGACGTTTGATCGGCTTCGGCGAAAGCACAGTGCTGCCGTGCAGTGGCCAGCGGAGCTGATCTGCTCGCGCCGCCGCGGGTTCGAATCCCAGTCGCGGTAAGTATTCGTTTTATTTATTCAAGGTAAAGGTCCGAGGCTTCAGCGATGAATCGGCTTTTGCAGCTTTGGTCGCGAAGTAGAGCTTACGCTCTGAAATTACTACTATAGGCGCTCACGAATGAGTTTTAAGAAGTCTGAGGGTATAAGGTGGCCTCAGATGGGATAGGGCGGGTTGACTGGAGAGTACATGGGAGAGGCCTTTGCCCTGCAATGGGCGTAGTCAGGCTGATGATGATGACGAGTTCTTGTATATGTACTATTGGTACGTTGCGAGTTCTCAGAAGAATACACGAGGAATAAACTCGATCAGTGTATGGGCAGCTCTCATGACTTCTACTTCGTGCCGGTCCCCTCTAGCCATCACTATAGTAGAATACAACTAAAGAAACAGCTATTAACACTGGGCCACGATCCACCGCGTATCGTATTACTCCGCTAGCCAGTCACAAAAGTAAGCGAAATCAGCTTTTTTTTTTAATGTTTGACTTCATTAAACAATCCAGGTATAAATATTCTAGATCTTATAATTTTTTTATTTATTTATTTAAGCGACAAGAGAAGCTTTAGAAACGGACTGCCTTTATTTTTATTTATTTATTTAACCATACTGCAGGCCAATGCTTTGGCCCTAGCAGGAGGGGCATTTCACAAACAGTGCAAAGTAAAAAGGCTACACAAACAAAAGAAAAAGTCCAGAAATTCAACACTAGTAAGTCTGGCAACAAATGAATACTTGTCCACAAAAAAAAAGGGAACAAAACTATACAAGAAAAAGGACATCAGTCCAAAATACAAAAAGTACAACGTAAAGAGGCATTACTATAGAAAGACTGAAAAAATGACACGGTACAAAGTCATGGCAGGTAAGAAAAGAAAAAATCAAGAATACAGTGCAATCAGGGCGCCTTTACTCGGGAAAAAAAAAAAAGACATTCCAGTTCTGATAGAAAGTTACTCGATTCAAGAATGGTCGGTGGTAGTTTGTTCCATTCATTCACTGTTTTAGGGAAAAAAACTGTCCTGATAGGAATTTGTTTTTGCAAAAATCGGAGCCAGTGTGTATTGTGTAGTGCGCCTTGTTCGCCTGGTGGTAGCTTTCTGAATGCAGTCTGGAAGTTTAAACGAGACTTTACTTGACAAAAATTTATGACGGAGCAGAAGTCGATTTATTTTCCGGCGTATTGCTAATGTTGGAATGTTATGGTCTTGCGTGAGTAGTGAAGGAGAGTCTAGTCTTCTATATTTACTAAATATAAACATGCGCGCCGGTCTTGAATGTGAGTGGAGCTTCACTGCAGACTTTAGTTGTATCCGACTATATATGAGGTACAGTGATGGAAGCAGCATTTTACTTTTTGGAGCAGATTTCGGAGCAGTAAAAATGCCAGTTTGGAGCAGCCATTGGTGTTTTCGGAGCAGAAAAAATACCAGTTTGGAGCAGCCATTGGTGTTTTCGGAGCAGAAAAAAATACCAGTTTGGAGCAACCATTGTTGTTTTTGGAGCAGATGGCAAATAAATTACGCCAGTGTACCTCCCGTGTTGAAAGCATCACTGAAGCGACTGACAATTACAGCTATTTATTATGAAACACACTGGACATTTCACACAACAGTCAACACGAATGACAAGAAATGAACAATTAAGAATGTGAATAGTTACAGATGGTGTGGTAAAACAAGTTAAATATTTAAAGCACCAGTTCTTGTGGCAGAAATAGATCAAAGCCAAAAAAGGGGAGCAACATGATGTGAACTAGAAGAAACCACAGTCACTAATCAGTCAGTCCCTCAACACATTTCACAATAGTCTGCACGTTACACTCTGCGAGCCCGCACTTTTTCTTTTGAAGCTTCAAGCTTGCAGAGAGCACCCGCAAGATTTTCCTGTCCTTTCTTAAGTAGTTCCTGGCCACTTTCAATGTCATCAAAAGTTTTTGCCTTCATTCCTTTTGCAATCAATGCTTCTGCATTGCAAAGCATCTTTTTTCTGAGGTTGCACTCCCTAAGTGAAATGAGCACAAGTGCTCCACCACAACCTGCTTGCAAACTTCAGAAAAGTACCTAACTACAATGTCCAGCTGTTGGCACCGTTGTTCCGGAAGAGGAGTTTCGTCGATTTGGATGGTGTAGTACACACCCGCCTTGTTAAGTTCATCAACAACTGCTCTTTTAAAATATGGCCCAAGGCCATCTGACACTATATACGAGACTTTTTTTCTGCCACACTGAAATTCTTTTGCAACCTTTGAATCTGGAAACATCAGAGGGAAGAGCGAGGTTGCGGTGTCCCCCCATGAATATGGTATCCCAGAAACAGCCACACCAAGAACAAAGTAAGTCTCTGCCAATGTGACACGATCTGCTTCAGATACATCCGGTCTTGCGAGAAGGCATGATGTCAACAGAGCTTGAGCAGCAGCAGGCTTCTTCAAAACTCCCAGCTCATTCCTGCGTTGCTTGCAAGCTTCAACGTGTTGCTTATTAGAAGCATGCCGTTTCACAGCATTTACGCCATGTTGTGAGCAGTTTATAACTTTGTTGCAGATAATGCAAGTGGCCTCCTCCTCTTTTGGTCCTGCTCTGCACCACACAGCAATACAGTCACCATTGGCATCCTCTTCATTTAGCACCTCGGCCTTAAACTTGCTTTTCCGCCCTGAAATAATGCAAAAAAAAAAAAAATTTTCAGACTACTGACAATTGACAACTGCTGGCTCGGATTGTAAAATACAAATAGATATACACATATAAGCTTACTTCATGTCAATCCAATACGCGCCAAAGACCTTTAAACTGATGCCTGAATCTGAAGTCACACTGTTTCGGCCGCCTGCTACTAGCGAACTACGCGCTCCGTCAGCGCCTATTTGGCCTCGTTTGAAAGCCCGCGCTTTTATTTTTACTTTCTTTTGAGCAACCGCGAGCAACACGCAACATGAAAAATTGTACAAAAATTATACGCAACGTGTGATTCCATTGCGATTTAAACCAAGTGACCAATGCGGTTGTTTTCGATCGGCTAAAATAAAGGCCCGCGCCTGCCACCTGAAGCGTGCTAACCCTAATGTCGTCGAGTAGTTCTCCGTGCCCACTGGTGCGAAAAAGTCTAGGTCTCTGCGTTATTTCGGTCAGAAACGGAAAAAGAGTCAGGGTGCAAAGCGTGCTCGTTATGCTGTCCATGCTGCCAACACCGCGTTGCCACAGTACGCGATGGACAACAACAGCGAAGTACCGAACCTTCGACGTCGCGGAACAACGTCGTGACTGAGGACGTTTCCGTGTGTACAGTGCCGACTCCAGCCGCATAACGATAAACACCGCTACCGTGACTGAAAGTGAACTGGCGAGACGCGCGCCCGGGAAAAGGTGACGCAATTTCAGTCATATCGCCATCTGACTTGCGCCAGGAACTCAAGAACGTTTAAACGCGGTGTCGATCTTACAAAAGGGTACATAAATCACCCTGAAAAATATTCGAAACTTACCTCTGATCGTTGAAAGCGCCATGTACCCGGTAGCGAACCTGAAGGCAGCCCACAAAGAACACGACTACAGTGTTCTAACACTGGAAACACGACGAACAGCTTGCCAACGTGCGCCGTGTCAACATGGAGGCGGGCGCGGCTTGACCCGGCTACGGCCAAGGCTACAACAGGCTTCCCTGGATTTTCAATAATGATGATATTAGACATGTTTTCGGTTTCTGTGTGGCTTGACGCTTGACGTTTTTTTTGCCTTCGTTTTCGCAGCGCCGTTCCGGCGCAGATGCGGCGCAATTACTAATAAAAATGCCTGTTTGGCGCAACATGTAGCAGCATTTTTCTTTTGGCGCAGTTTGGCGCAATTGGCGCAGCACTTCCATCACTGGGTATAGCATAATCGTTGCCCTAGAAGACTGCCGGTTATCTCCCGTATTTAGTGTCCCGATCCAGCGCCTATCCCCTTCTTGATTTCCTCCGCCGCGGTGACTCAGTGGTTATGGCGCTCGGCTGCTGACCCGAAGGACGCGGGTTCGATCCCGGCCACGACGGTCGAATTTCGATGCAGACGAAATTCTAGAGGCCCGTGTACTGTGCCATGTCGGTGCACATTAAAAAAACCCAGGTGGTCGAAATTTCCGGAGCCCTTCACTACGGCGTCTCTCATAGCCTGAGTTGCTTTGGGAAGTTTTTTTATTTTTATTTATTTTTATTTATAAATACTGCGGTCTTGAACTACAAGACCATCGCAGGTGGGTACATGATTTGTGTAACACCAAAGGACAAAGAAAAGGAAATACAGCAGACAAGGCGTCACAGCAACGAAATTAGTACATCACACTGTACTGTATCAATTCACAACCTCAGAATATATATACTGCAGTCATAGAGCCAAGCATATAATTAAGTAAATCTAAACAAATTACTCATCAACCGAACATTCAAAATTTCTTCACTTGTTGCAGCAGCTCCTCAAAATGGGACAAATTATTCTCTTCGACTATATGACCAGCTAGGTTGTTCCATTCGGTAATGGTTCTCGGAAAATAGGAATATTTGTAGCAGTTCGTTCTTGTGGATAAAGGTTTTACGGAAAGAGAATGTCTCAGGCGTGTTGCATAACCACTAGAGCAACTAACAATTTTCGAGATGTCAATGTTGTATTGCCCATGAATTAACTGGAAAAAGAATTTCAAACGACAGATACGGTTTCTATCAGTAACGGATGGTAAGCCACTCTTTTTAATAAGATTAGTGATAGAGGTGCGGCCATAGGAATTATAAATAAATCTTACTGCTTTCTTTTGAATCCTTTCTAATTTGTTAATGTTAATCTTGGTATATGGGTCCCAGATCATTACGGCATATTCTAAGATTGGCCGCACAATAGTTATACGCAAGGAAACGTGTTTAACCCCAATAAACTAATAAATCTTCTTGATTTCCGTTAATCACCTTTACCATCCCACTTACGTCCATAGCTGGACAAAGCCCTCTCCCAAATCACAGCAATTAACTTTGTCTCGTGAGTGCCGCCGCCACTTTCCAATCTCATCCACCTGCTTACCTATGTATCTCCCCTTTCTACACATATGCACATCCTGGGAACCCACATGGTTCCCTTAGCGACCATCGGTTTCTTGCTTACGCACTGCGTGCCCTTCCCCCTCTATTTTCTCTTCTTTATTTCGGTTAGGAGATCATCAACCTCAGTTTGTTCCCAGATCCGTTACGCTTTCTTTCTCTCATCATATCTCGCCACTATGATCTCCGAGAATGTAGTATACTTCGCGCTAATGCTCTTCCCCTCTCGTATCCCTTTTACGGGGCGACAGTGACAGTTGTGTAATACCCTCCTCTCCCTTCTTTGAGCGCCAACTCCCAGGCGCAACTAGATCACGTGACCCCATAGGGGACGTTGGCAAAAGTAGCCCCCTCTGTCCAGCCCACATGTTCCTTGTGGCGATCGCGCCCAGCTGGACCGCCTCACTGTACACGAGACACTGACGAGAGCGCCCCCTTCCTGCTTAGGCAAGGTCAGTGAAACCACTTGTTTTTATGCGAAGCATACTAAAATAGCCCAACCCAGCTCCTCGAGCGCGGCGGTGTCGTTACCATTGACCTTTCGTGACCTCCATGTCATACCACGTGATGCGTGACGCCACAGCAGATGAAAAACGGGGGCCCAACTCGCGCCGTCGCGCGAGGCGTCGTGACCAAGGATGACCACGTGGTGCGTGACGTCACAGCAGATGAGAAACGGGGGCCCAGCTCGCGCCGTCGCGCGAGGCGTCGTGACCAAGGATGACCACGTGGTGCGTGACGTCACAGCAGATGAGAAACGGGGCCCCAGCTCGCGCCGTCGCACGAGGCGTCGCGACTAATGTGTTTCCTGCTTCTGCCGCTAGGTGCGCTGTAGTGAACACGTGATGCGGGAGCGGCGGTATACAAGGGGGTGCGCCTGCCTCTGCTAGGCGTACACGGGATAGAGATGCCTCCTGGAGACAGGGCTGCTCGTTGGAATGAGAAGCAAAAGTTGCGGCGTGCTACAGAGACTGATGAAGAGCGTGAAGAACGTCTAGCCAAGCGGCGTGCTCGATATGCAACTCGGCGATAATATGGTTCGCATCTGACTAGGATTAACCTAAGCCACGGCCGCTAGATACGCGCTTTGCATCGAGCGGCCGTGCCTAAGCTAAGCCTCAGCCATTTTTTTAGTTCATCCAATGCTCCTCAAATCTTTAGTTAATCAAGCGAGTGAAGGACCGAGCAGTGAGTGAATAGATGCTTTGCATGTGACGTCACCGAAGCCATGATGGTGAACCAATTATGGCTTCCACGGCGCAGAGGTTTATAAGCGGATTATAGACACGGGCTAGGTTCCCCTTGTGCTCCTGGTTCGCCAACATGGCGGGTGCTCTGACGTCGGTACAAGCTATTCATAAATGCACTGATGACAAATTTACAGAGACTCCTAATTAGATTATCTGCTGGCAATGCGTTAGCATTAGATGCTGCTGATGGGTTTGCGTGGAGCTTTGTGTCAATCGTGTACGGTGGTGTTTACAGGCCCCCACCCTTCTGTCTGTGTACAACCAGACATCCCTTCCGGTCATCTAGAAGGTGGTTAGGGGTTTCGGCCCCGGTGTCTCGAGGTGGCGACATGGACGTATAGTTGTCACTTCCGGTCTCATGACGTCACTTTCCTCCAGCCAATGGGAATTATCCGGTGTGGTGCGTCATTTTCTTCCAGCCAATCAGCGAGATTGGTGACCGACGAAACATTTTTTTTTGTCGATGAGGGTTCTAATGCTATCGCAATGACAATTAATGCAGCAAACACCACCTCGCAGCAAAGTCACTGGCGTCGTCAACCAAGTTCCTGACGGGAAATTAATCTGCAGCGTCATCAGCGTTAAGACTAATTGGTGATGGCCTCAATTAATGTGAACAAACAGCGCTTCTATTATCCATTTTGTGCCACTGTGGTCTTTGTTTCTGTTCGCCTGCTTGTTCACATTGGCTATAGATGAATGATTGATTGACTGGCTCACCGATCGATCGATTGATTGGTTAATTGATTGATTAATTGATCGATTGACTATCCGCTGGAATATCAAGTAAATCGACGAAGCGCAGCCACTTACTACGTGAACAACGCTGCAGAATCTGAAGCGACGCGACCTGGCGCAGACAAATAGACAAGGCAGCCCAAGGACCCCGGCTGCGGCCGAACCCGAAAGCGGCGACGCCTTCTCGGAGTGGAAGCGTGAACAAGAATTGGCAGCAGCCGTGAAAGCACGACCTCGGTTCATTCGCGGCCGCGCCGCGGTCCCGAGACGGTGGGAGGAGGAGGAAGGTCAGAGCGGAAGGGGAGGGAAATCACGCGGCGACGTTTGAGAGCGAGAAAGAGTTGCGTGTGCGTGATTTTTCAGAGAGAGGCGGAGAGGACAGCCGCAAGAACGCGACCTTTCTGGCTCGGAGCAGGGACACAGAAGTGACGGGAAAAAGGAAGAGATAAAATGATGACGAAGACGAACATGATGATGATGTGAAATGAGGATAAGTCGCCTGTATCGTCCCTAACCTCATCCTTCCGGGAACCCCAGGTGGCCGAAATTTCCGGAGCCCTTCACTACGGTGTCCCTCATCACCTGAGTCGGTTTGGGACGTTAAACCCCATAAACCAAAACCGAACCAAACCTTTCCGGACTGTCTCGTTTTGAGCGTTTTAAGTATATAACCGCCATATGCAACGATCTCTTGCGCTCTGCCGTTGACTACCATCATCTCATGTACCCATGGAAGGTTCGTGCGTGTAAATCCCGGCAGTGTGAGGTGGCGGTGACACTCATGTGGTACAGGATCCTCCGCTTAAATATTTACTTATGCAGAGGCGGGTTCAGTCCCTCAAACCTTTGCGCGGCTTGTGAAGACGTAGAAACATAGCAGAATTTCCTACTCTCTTGCCGAGGTTTGCACATCACAGAAAGGCGCATCTAGAAATTCCCATCACAAAATTGGGACTCACATTGTCGACCCCGCTTCTTCTCTCCTTCGGTGCTAGCGCCAGAGGTTTTGCATTGCATCACGTTGGCGAATACCTCCACAATTACATAATATTAGCTACCGGCAGGTTCCCTTGCTAATGGTATCCAAAATTTCCGCATTTTAAAAAGAGCTTTCAGCAATTTTCATATATTCAATTCTCTAATCTTCTCGCCCGTTTAGTTCATTTTTTTTTCAAACTTCCTCTTTAATTATTCTGAATTCTTTCCCAAAGCAAGAATCATTAGCTTCACACCGATTTATCCCCTCTTCTGGCTCTCCAAACCCCGACTTAGCCCCCTCGTGGGTATGTGCCATGTCACTAAGGCAACAACAACAACAACAACAACATGGCAACATGACGATGACATTGAACAGCAAACTATGCACAGCTGCAAGCTTTCTGAAAGGGAACGCGCGAGCGCGTGGCAGATAACCTCGGACAATACTTGTGGCGCAGCGCGGCGGCCGCTTTCGGAAACAAAGTGGAAAGGGAGGTGTGATCCTCTATTGCCAAAAGCAGGCAAGGCAGCAGAACACTTTCTACCACGATGCGAAAAGTAGCCGCCGCGTACCGCCCCAATAGGGTTCGAGGTTGTATGCCACGCGTTAACGCGTTTCTTTTATAAAGCACACGACTGTACGAAACCGACCACCGGAGTTCTCGGAAACCGGGAGCCTAACAAAAATTTGAATATTCGAGCCGTGCAAACGTGCATTCAGAAATCGGCCGATCCAGCGAGGACATCACTGAGCACCTAAGCAAAGTGTCCATGCGATTCCGCAGCCGCTTGTATAAGTTGCGATGAAACTCTCATTTCGTTGTGCGGTTACCGATGTGTCGATAAACTTGTCACAAAAAAATTCAAAAAGGCACTTAAGACAACTTACGGGCGGTAATGTGAGAACATTTACGCTTGCATTATGGTGTTATCTCCTAGGCCAGCACGGTACATTGCAAGGAGATTTCAGTGGGTGCCGCATGATGGCGCTACGACACGCCTAGCAGAAAGTAAATTTACCGGAAACGTGCATTTCGCCGTGAGCCCGGGAGGTTGATAGTGCGCGTGCGTGACACCACAGAGAAGCAGCAGGTGCGCGGCACATGACGTCGGAGTTCGCCGCCACCGCCTCGCGAGCAGCCGCGCCGGCCCGACTACGCCCATCGGCGCCGCGCGCGAATGCGCATGCGCAACCGAAGAAGGGCAGCAGGTGCGCGGCGCATGACGTAAGAGTTCGGGTCGTGTGGATAAACTGCGTATGTGCGGCTGTGTGTATAAAAGCTAAGGTAATAAGACTCGGTGTATCACAGTCGCTTCGTACAGGTGACGAAAAGGAGACTCCAGCCGCCGATATGCGGCCGTATCGATGTGTTTCACCGAATACTTCATCAATGCTTAACATTACAGACACAACAACAAGCTAGACTACATGCGTAACCAGGGGGAAACTGTAGCTCTCGCTACGTATATCCTGGCATTGCTGAGCTAAGCCACCGGCAATTTTTTTTTTCATTGACAGTTCGTGCCTTTTTGTATTATGGATTGTATTGTGCATTATGGTTTGGCTTGTTGAATTATGGATTGAAATATGAATTGGCTTGTTGGATGGCTATGGATTGGATTGTTGTTGATTGGCTATGGATTGGTGAAAGCATGACACATCCTGTCGACGCCACTCATAAGCCGCAAAAGGCTTTTGCCTTATTACGAAGAAACCCGCGCCCTTCCATTCCGTTCGACGAAGGTGCTTCCGTTGGTAGACCAGTTCAGACCACCGCGGTGGCTCAGTGGTTATAGTGTTCGGCTGCTGACCCGAAAGACGCGAGTTCGATCCCGACCGCGGCGGTCGAATTTCGACGGAGGCGAAATTCTAGAGGCCCGTGTACTGTGCGATGTGAGTGCACGTTAAAGAACCCCAGGCGGTCGAAATTTCCGGAGCCCTTCACTACGGCGTCTCTCATAGCATCAGTCGCTTTGGGACGTTAAACCCCATAAACCGAACCAAAATTTCCATTCTGTTCAACGAAGGTGCTTCCGTTGGCAGACCAGTTCATACCGCGCACGTTATGATTTCTCTTCTCTCAACATGCGGGTGTGTCAATGCCTGCCACCCAGGACGCCACTGTCGTATAAAAATATCGCCGAACACCTGTCTGCACTCTTACGGGCGGCATCCTTTGAGGAAGCCGAGCGGTGAATGGCGCCGGAGTGGTTCGGATCAATCGGTCGTCGACGCGATCTTTGGGTTGGACGGGGACTCGTCAACAGAACGCGGCGCCAAAGGGGAGACGCTGCGGCGGAAGCGGCAGTCGTCCCGGAAGGCTGCGAGCCAGAACCTCTGCACGGGGTAAGAGCGACAGACTCTGTTTGTTTATACGGTTGGCGCCGAAACGCATTCACTACAAACAGAAGTGGGGGAGAGAGAGCGACCGACGGGCAAAACAAGAGATTCGAGGCTTTGGAGGGCACGCGGAAAGATGTAATGAGAACAGAAGAAAACTCGCTGTGGCTTAGCTTGGTTAAGCCCGGTAATTGCGAAAGCAGTATCCGTACCTACGACACGGTACAGCTGGTAATGTAGCTGGTGGTGGTGCTTGTGGTGATGCATCGGTTATACAATCCAATCCCATCCAATCAAAACCAATACAATCCCATCAAATCCAATCCGTTCCATTTAACTCCAATCCAGTGTAATCTAATATAATCCAATCCAGTCCAATCCAATCTAATCTAATCCAACCTAATCCAAATGAAGGTCAATGGTGGTCACGGCCGCGGCACGGCAAAGGCGTGAAAGTGCAAGTAGTATTGCTTTCGCAATAAAAACGCGTGCCGGCATTCCGATCAAGGCCAACGCGCACATATAGGCAGAGATAGCAGTACAGCGGACTGTCGCCCGGGTCAGACAGAGACATCTCCAGCTCGACAATGCGTCCCATTCCATGAGTGACCCCTTGCCAAAAGCGCCTAGACTGGTGCACAGGCTCAGTCGTGAAGCGCTTTATTATACTAATTTGGTTTGGTATGGTTTATTGGGGTCTGACGCCCCAATGCGACTCAGGCTATGAGGGACGCCGTAGTGAAGGGCTCCGGAAATTTCCACCACCTGGGGTTCTTTAAAGCGCACTGACATCGCACAGTATACGCGGGCCTCTGGAACTTCGCCTCCATCGAAATTCGGCCGCCGCGGTCTGAGCCAGCCAGCAAGTTTCGAATCCTGAGTTCTCTTAAAAACGACCCGCTTAGATTTGACTAAATGCGGTAGTCCGTTCACGGTGCAGCATGGTGGAAGCTGACAGAAGGAGGCGAAATTCTAGAGGGCGGTGTACAGTGCGATGTCAGGGCACGTTAAACAACCCCAGGTGGTCGAAATTTCTGGAGCCCTTCACTACGGCGTCTCTCATAGCCTGAGTCGCTTTGGGACGTTAAACCCCATAAACCAAACCAAACGAAATTAGTATAATAAAGCTCTTCACAGCCGTTTGGCTAAGATAAGTATATACTAATTAGAAAGTCGCTGCTCATTAGCATCGCGCCGCCGTACGAAAACAAAGGAAAACTTTTCAGCTGTCCCAGAGGCTTCACAGTTGAAGAAAAAATTGGTGTTGTAAACGAGTAATTACTCTCCAATGAAAAATACGCTACATTGGAATTTTTCTCCTATACATGGGACTGTACAATACTACAATACTACCTCTGTACTACATCTACACTATATTATGTCCAAAGGCATGCCGCCGGACACACTGCCAACTGTTCATTGTAAAGAGCTGTACAGCCCTGCTTTTCTGAGGCTTCGGGCAAACTCCGCTCAACGCCTGATTTCTCTCTGGTAATCCGCTGTAGGATGGTCATTAGCCTGGAAGAGCACATTTATGCACTGTATCCAAAAGTAATCTTAAAAAAAGGGTGTATATTCAATCGTTAGGCTTAGCTAGGCCTAACGAAGTATAACAACGCCATGTAGGACGTCCCACATTGCGAAACGAATGGGATCTCGGCTGGGAAGACACCAGTTCTGGAGGTGTTGCAAAGCTACAGAATCAGCCACGCTTCCTACGGCCCCGCTGTGTTACGATCTTATCCCAAACTTATTGTTTAGCCCTTTTACCGTTGACACCTGCGGCTTGTGACGTCAGCTGACAGCCAAACAAGCAATGTCACCATTCGTCAGCTGCTTATCATAGTTTAATTCTGTAAGGAACGAGCCCTCCCTCTGTATCTATCTGTCTGTAAGGAACGACACTCGTACATCTTCAGTTGCAGAGACCTACAACACGCTAGTTGTAAAGCGTGCCAAGTATAACTACTTGCGTTTGCGGGCACTGTCGGTGCCGGGAGGGCGTCGTTGACTTTCAGGTTGGTTCTTTTCATCTTGGCTCTCTTCCTGGGCTCGGTACTCGCTTTGATGTCACCCAACGTGACCCGTAAACAGCGCGAATTTAAACACAGGGCAACAACTGCCCTATTCACCCGCCATATGCCAAACTAGCACGATGTATTACTTCTTGGCGACTCAGAGCACATTCGGGACAAGAGATGTCGAGCCTTGTACCTCCCCCCTCCTCTGCCACTCGAGTAAAATAAACCCCTGAGCGACCAAAAATAATACGCGGCGAACGCATTTAGAGACGAAAACTCGAAGAAGGCGAGCGAAGAAAGGGGTGAATACGAGGGTGAGAGGGAGGGGGAAGACATGCCAAGGCTGCGTTAACCTCTACTTTGTATAACTCTCCCACCGCCAGGAGGCGAAAGGGGCGCGAAAGGGGCGGGGTTAATTGGGGCGTTGATTTATACCGGCTGACCCTTTATGCACGGTGGCGGGCCCTGTCTGGCGGCCGCCGCTTCCTGGACGGGCGGCAGGGTTCCTTCAATGCAGCACCCCTGCCGCATTCGCACTTTTTTGCAGTGATGTTCTCTAGCGGGAAATTTTCCATTCTGCAGAAAATTTTATGGTTTATGGGGTTCCAATGTCCCAAAGCGGCTCAGGCTATGAGGGATGCCGTAGTGAAGGACTCCGGAATAATTTCGACCACCTGGGGTTCTTTAACGTGCACTGATATCGCACAGTGCACGGGCCTCTACAATTTCGTCTCCATAGAAATTCGAATGCCGCGGCCGGGGTTGAACCGATGTCCTTCGGGTCAGCAGCGGAGCGCCATAACCACTGAGCCACCACGGCGGTAGGAAGGAAATTTTAGGGGCGGAATGTGGCGAAAAGGGAAATTTTGCGAGCTTTTGGGGAACTTTAAGTGCCGAAACTGTCTCACTTTTCCCAAAGGGACAGTTTTTTTTTTTTTCAAGCTGTTTTAGGGAAACGGCCTGAAATAAGGAAATGGGGGTCTAATTGAGGACATTTTCGGCTCAGGCTTCGATCATCACTCACGATCATCTTCGACGGGAAAAACTTCAGCTTTTGTTTCATACAAAGCGACATCGAACGTCGTGGAAGCTATACTGCTGACGACTAGAGGGACCTTAGCTGCGAAAAACAGTCGATCTGCGGTTCGCTGACAGACCGCGGCCGTGTTGGGGCAAATCATCTCAACACAAAAGGCGTTAAAGAACAACTTTGAAGGTTACCCTCACTTTATAACGAAATGGTCAATAACGAATTACCGGATATAATGAAAGGTAACGTGCGATCCTCCACCCTCCTTCACCCCGAAGAAGACATCGCGTAAAGCACTACCTATACGACGAAGAAGAGTTTAAAACTGGGTATTCGGAGCCCATTGCTTCAAACATATTCTCATAAGCCAGGCAGATAAGTTCAATCGGTTTGTGTTCGCCATATTCCTTCTTTGAATACCTACAAACTGTCCTTTTGTATTTTGAGCGCATCTGGAAAAACTTGAGATCACTGCGGCGACCCGCATTGGAGCAACGCGAAAGCAAAACGTCCACATACTACAGCGACGTCCGTGGCTGTTCTGACGCCCATGTACTATATCGACGTCCATGGCTTTTTTGACGTCCAAGGGCATTTTTTGCGTCTTTCGCATATTATTTACCAACCAATCGCATCTCATCGACCAAATTTTTCCCACAGAAACATTTTATCACGCACAACCTCACACAAACGCATTTTCACACATTCATTTTCTGAGCACGACGTAATCATGCGGACAAAATTGCGGCCACTTTTTGCTGACGGGACAGAGCCAAATAATGCTTTCGCATTAATAATAAAAGCTGCCTGAATTCCGCCCCCAATTAGCCGCAGATGCCTGGACTAGCTTGGTCAGCACTGAACGCGCTTGTGTGAGAGTATAGTATAGAGCATCTGAGAGCACATCCAAGTAAACAAGCTTGATTGAGCAGCTGCTTTGCCTGCGTTGGTTGTGCCCCGGCTAGCGGACCCAGCCCCCGATAAGCGGGATCACTGCCAGGCATATAAAAATTTCAGACGCTTCCTCCGGTCAGACAACAGAGGGGGGATTGGCGCACACCCATCTACGTAGTATACAAACACCCGTATTTAAATTAAACGCACTGTTTTCCGGCTCCCTCACACCACCACTACGAGCAGTACCAGGGCGCCCTGCTGCTCAGAACCTCTTTCCCAAGCCCGTTCTCACTCTCTCTCTCAGTTCTTGGCGGTTGCCTCGGCAAGGCCGGTGGAAAGGGCAAGAAAGGAGGGAAAGAGAGGCCAGTCAGCGAGGCGCACGTTCCATCAACGATCCGTTACGAGGGAACACAAATCAACGCCGACCGCGTATCGCGCGTCCTCCGCCAGGAATTCGGAGTGAGTGGAAGGAAGAGAAAGAGAGAGAGAAGTTTAAAAGTGAGAGTGAGTTAGAAATGAAGGAGAGAAAGGAGGAAGGTGCGGGACGGGCCTTCCCGTGAGTGAGGCCTTTGGCTCCGCTGCCGCGAGAGAGAGTGGCTCCTGTACCTTTTTACTAGCGGCTACGTTAAACGCCGTCGCTTTCGGTTCTGTATTCGATACCATACTTTTCCCTCTTTCTTTCCTTGTTTCGTTCTCCCAATCTTTCTTCTTTTTTGTTTATCCGATAGCAGTAGAAGCCTCATCGGCGAGAAAAAAAAGTATATCGTCGGTCATAAAATTCGCTGATTGGCTGGAGAGAAATGACGTCACCAGACTGAAAGCGACGTCAATTCCGGTAAAGGCATCAACAGATTCTAATGCTATCACATTGTGAGTCATAAAATTCGCTGATTGGCTGGAGGGAAATGACGTCACCACACTGAAAGTGACGTCAATTCCGGTAAAGGCATCAACAGGTTCTAATGCTACCGCACTGTCAACACATAGTCTAATTGGGTGTCCCTGAGAATTTTCTTTGTTCTTTCTTTCGTTCTTGCTTTTTCCCCTGCACTGCTCGTTTCAATTTTTTCTTGCCTGATTTCCTCTGCCAACTCTTTCGCCCTTTACTTTTTATGGTGCAGGCTCTATTTCGCTCTCCTCCAGTCTATTATCTGCATTTCTTTCTCTCCATTCTCAGTGTGCTTCACTAGTTTTTGTTTTGTTCTTCGAGTTGTGCAGTTCCTTCATCCATTTTTTTGTTCTTTCTGCTTATGTATGTTGCTCTTATGAGTTTATAACATCTTTATAAACGACGAATAAAAATTATTTGGCCAGTAGTTGAGGACCACGGTCAAAAGAGCTTAGGAGCATGCAGGTATCATAAAACAGCATCATTCATCGCTCAAAAAAAGAAAAAGATAGAAGTCACTGAGGAAAGAAAAAACTGCAAAAATGCATGTTTATGTATACGCAATGCTTCATGTAAAACTCTCAGCACTTTTAAAAAATACTTAAAAGCGCGCTTTTTTCGGCACAGCACTATCAGCGGTGTAGCTGCATCAGAATACAAAAAAGACGTGCTAACTAGAAGTCTGGCTAACTAATACTGACAGATGGATCCATCTATATAGATATGGATGAACGGATCATCGACCGTGCGTGACGGTGCGTGTTTAGTGCACAGGGTTGTCAGACACGACTACCGTATCGGCACTTTGCACCAAACTCCGCTGTCGCTGAAATTCGCATTGCGGCAACGGCAAACGTCCGCTCAAGTTTTCGTCAATTGTACTACGACGATTATTTAAAGTAGTCGCTAGGAATTTTATCGGGGAGTTTTTGGGAGCTTTATTAATACATTTATATCAGGGACAAATATAGGGAAGTTTATCCGGATCCCGGCTGCGGCGGCCGAATTTCGATGGAGGCGAAATTCTAGAGGCCCGTGCAGTGTGCGATGTCAGTGCGCTTTAAAGAACCCCAGGTGGTCGAAATTATCCGGAGCCCTTCACTACGGCATCCCTCATAGCCTGAGTTGCTTTGGGACGCTCATCATCATCATCAGTCTGACTACGCCCACTGCAGGGCAAAGGCCTCTCCCATATCTCTCCAATTAACCCTGTCCTTCGCCAGCCGCGGCCACCATATTCCCGCAAACTTCTTAATCTCATCCGCCCACCTAATTTTCTGCCGACCCCTGCTACGCTTGCCTTCTCTTGGAATCCACTCCGTTACCCTCAAGGACCAGCGGTTATCTTGACTTCGCATTACATGCCCTGCCCAAGCCCACTTCTTCGTCTTGATTTCAACTAGGATATCATTAACGCGCGCTTGTTCTCTCACCCACTCCGCCCGCTTTCGATCTCTTAACGTTACACCTATCATTTTTCTTTCCATAGCTCACTGCGTTGTCGTTAACTTAAGCTGAACCCTCTTTGTTAGCCTCCACGTTTCTGCCCCATAGGTGAGTGCCGGTAAGATACACCTGTTGTATACTTTTCTATTGAGGGACGTTAAACCCATATAAACCAAACCAAACCAGTTTATCCGGGTTAAAACAGACCGTTCTTCCCTAGTATAAATGCCGTAACTTCAAGCTATGCCATACCCGGACGACTGAGAAAGAATTTGCCCCTGGGGTACTCTGCCGCAACAGACATATGTGAGGTGTGAAGTGGTCACCGTCGAGACTCTGCCTCCTGGGGTCACATAATCTCCGTCACACAAAGATCCCTGACAACAAGAAGCATGGTGGAGGGGGAGGGGGGATGTCAAATGGAAACAGTAAAGATAGGGAAGAAGTAGGGAGCGAGGAAGTCAGTAAAGGGAGTGGACTTCTTGTACCTCTATACTATGGGTTCTTTTTTGGTTTGTGGGGATTTAACGTCCCAAAGCAACTCAGGCTCTGAGGGACGCCGTAGTGGAGGGCTCCGGAAATTTCGACCACCTGGGGATCTTTAACGTGCACTAACATGGCACAGTACACGGGCCTCTAGAATTTCTCCTCCAAAGAAATTCAACCGCCGCGGCCGGGATCGAACCCGCGTCTTTCGGGTCTGCAGCCGAGCGCCATACAACCACTGAACAATCGCGGCAGAATGTCTGTACTAAGAAATACTTTTCTTCTAACTTTTCTTCCTACAATATTTATGTTTACTTGCTTCCTTTTAAACCATTCACCTCTCTTCTTTGGAGCCTCGCTTCCCCCTCATCCCCTTCGTTTACCTCTCACGGTTCCGGCGCTGCCGTGGCCCGGGCCGGGCAGAGAGACAAGAGACCGCCACTGTGCGCTCAGTTTAGAGCTCCGCTCCGTGCGGCGAGGCAGGGACAAGAAGAAGGCATCATGAAAAGAGGACCCGCACTGCCGCCGGCGCTTCTTTCTCCACGGACGCAGCCGTGAGCATGCACTGCAGCACGGTCGGGCCAAGCGCGGCCCTGGGGAAACGGGTTGACTCGGGAGCTAGCGCGGTAATGAACCGCGTTTCTGTACCGGCCCGAGCAGTAATTGCTGGGGGACCTCCGAGGTAAACAGAACGGCAGAGTGCCTCAAGGTTGCCTGGCTGTTTGGTTCACTTCGCGCGGGAAACCTCCGCTGCACAGGCAGAGCTGCTCCACTGTTAAAGGTGCACTGAAGAGGAATCTGAACTCGTATTTTTGCCGCTGGAACTCCATCTACACGTTCCCAGCATGCTTAGAAACTGCGATTTATTCCCCTGTGCGGACGATGTCTCTAATTTAAATTGGATTATCGTCGGGTTCCCGCCTTTTTTTTTTTTTGAATTTCTCGCAAACGATGGGAGGAGTCGACCAACCTTTCACCGAGTCCCGTGGCGGCTTCCCGCTCTGCCATCGGCGGAGTGATACGTAGTGATCGGCGAAAGCAAAGAGTAGTAGTAGTAGCAGTGGCTATTTATTGACATTTGATATGGAAGGTAAAAGAATATTTGCTGCCCCGGCATCTGCTATCGCGACTGGAAGCACCTGAGCTGGGGCAGCGAAATAAAGGATAGCAGGCAGAGAGTAGGAGTGAAAGAAAAGGGGTGAGGAGACAGTAGAAAGGACAGGGGGAGGGGTACACTTTCAATGAATCTATTTACATATCTACATGAAAAACATATACATATATACAGGTCGCACGCGCGTGAAGATCTGGTAGATCACTGTTCAATCACACGCGCACGACAAAGAGTCCAAGCGTATTTTTATTTCTGTGGGCCTAATTTGCAGCTATGTAGTCTCTGACTAGACCTATTTATTCATGGAAACCTAAAGGAAACAAAATAAAAGCGAAAGCAAAGTCACGACGGGACTGCCTGAAAGGCATTCCATGCGATGGTCGACTCCTCCCACCATATGCGGAGAATTAAAAAAAAAAGATGGGAGCCGGACGTTAATCGGATTTAATTAGGAAAATAGGCCGCACAGGGGAACAAATCGAAGTTTCTAAGAATGCTGGGAACGTGTAGATCGAGTTCCCGAGGAAAAAAGACGAGTTCAGATTCCTCTTCAGTGCTCCTTCAAGAGTCACCGGGTAACCCTTATAAAAATGGTCTATATACAATCTATAGACTTCTTATAGACTCCGTCCTATAGATATTTTTTGTCTATTCATACTCTATAGACTGTCTGTAGTCAGAAGTCAATTAAAAGTCAATGGTCATAAATCTACAGATTGTCTATAAGCTGTCTATAGCATTTGTATTTCCTCTAGAATGTTCTCTAGGATTTGTATATAGAGAGTCTATAGACTTTATAGACAGAAGTCTATGGACAGTCTATAAACTGTCCAAACAATTTTTTGTTAGAGAAGTTTTATGCAGGGACTCTACCACTGTTATGTCGGGGCAGGTACTGTCAGTACCAAGGAGTCCATAGGGTTTCATAGATCAAGAGGGCAATCTGGATGCATCCGAGGTAGACGTTAGTAAAAAAAATTGGCAGTGGCTTAGCTCGGCTATGCCAGGATATACATAGCGAAAGCGAGCTCAACGACGAGGCAAGCTGTGTGACGTCATACCAAACGGCGGCGGCGAGGCGCGCGGTGTGACGTCATGCCAGATGGCGCGGCGTCCGCCAGCTGTGGCGGTTGCTAGGCAACGGCTCAAGGTCGGTCTCTGTGCCTCCTCGGAGCACCGCCGCAGCGAAATCGCAAGTTCGTGGCCAATGTAGCTTTCGCTTTAAAAACGTTTAGATGGCGGCTTGTAAGCAGAGCAGTGACATAAGGATGCAGGTTGATGACACAGAGTTGGTGCAGCATGAAAGGGAACAGAATTTGCATTTAAAAAGGATGAATTTCCATGTAGGATAGTATTTTTAATTTTTAATACCAAAGACGCCCGCATCCTCTGCAATGTCAGAACGTGCTGCAAAACCCCGGGTGGTCAAAATTTATCCCAGCTTCCCAATATGGCGCCTCTTCCTCTCTTCCTCATTTCATTCCCTCCTTCAGCACTTCTCTCAGGGAGTGGTTCAGGTATCCGGCGAGAAGTGAGACACTTAATGCGATTTTGGTTTCCTGAAAAACCAATTTTCACTTGCATTTTGAGTTCTGGTGCTCTTTTTCTCTGGGGCAAAATGCCTGGAAAATGCGCTTTCGATCCCACCTTGTGCAAATTAATAATCATCACCATCATCGTCACTGATAGCACATGGACAGCTAGCGAGCGCCGACCTAGGCAGCGACCTCTTAACAAAGTGAACGCTGGGTATGAGGTTCAGCGACAGTAAGGCGTCTTGACAGGACGAAATATTGCATTTCAATGGCTTATCAGTGCCGTCTCTTGTTGTGAATGTACTCGCACACACATCGCGCTCTTGTTTTCGTAGATACAGAGTCACAAGAAAAGTTTCCGGTGACTCTAGGTAGATGCCTAGGCGCCTGAGGATTCCGGAACAACTGGTTCCAGTAGAAAAGACACAGTGGACAACGGCAGACGCTACACAGATCGCAGGAGCAGCCCAGTGTGCTCCTTCTCCGTGTAGGCGCTCTGCACCTTAGGTTACTGTAATCCACAGTTACGGCGTACATCAGAGATTAGTCCACTTCAACTTATTCTCTTAATAACATTATTGTGGAAACGAAGACGACAAAGCTGGAAGGGGCGCAGGACGGAAACTTACAGTTCCATGCAATGGCGTCGGCTGATACTCATGAACCTGTTAGCGTGGCAATGCAGGGAGGGACTATCGCCGACCACGGAGCGACGGACCGTTCCTTTCCATCTGCCACTCCCTGTATTGTCATGCCAACAGGCTCATGAGAATTGGCCGACGCCATTGGCTGGAATTAGGTCCTCTGACCGGGAAAAGCCGCTTTGTTCTTGAGTTGAATCCAATTAACTGTAGGCTCGTCGACCTTAATACCTGTGTCATCGCCTCTATCTTGTCATCTCGTTCAACTCGCCGCCGAGTAAAAAATATCCCTGTTCTTATTGTTAAAACTGTTCTCTTCAATATATCATACTGTCCTCGGAGAAACCAGCTCAAAGCAACCTGCAATGAATGTGAAAAAAGAGAGCATTTACGGATTCCCCCTCCGATGTGAAAGTGCAATAGCACAGTGAATTCCTGGACGTAGTTGTATGAGCTCGGACTACGTGGTAGGCAGCCCAGAAACCCCCCAGAGCCTATCTGTGCGGGTAAATATACACCCAAACGCAAGAGCTTGTAGCTTCTTTAGTATGTCGCGTACAAAGTACAAATAAGGGACTCACGTGAGAGCTTAGCGATGCGCCGGACGTCAAGGTCCCTGCAAGGGTAGACTTCTGCAAGAAAACAAAAGAAGACAGGAAAATTTACTCGTCAGAAACAAACCATGACGCTTCACTAAAGCAAGGCTTGCTTGTCAAGCACTTCGGTAACAGTAAACGTTTCCGTTTGTCAGCTCTTCACTGCTCCCGCATTATATAACAATATAACTTGTTGCCAGAAAAGAACAGCTGCAGTCACTGTGTCAATCTTAGTGGACACCTCAACCACGGCGCAAGAGAAGAGATAAGTAGGGAGTGAAAGAAGGGAAAGAAAGAGAGACGTCACAGTGGGGGGCTCCGGTAAACTTTCCTGGACTTCTTTTATGTGCACTGGTATGAGCGAGTTCCGAAGAATCAGGAGGTGAGACATTGCACAGAACACGGGCGTGTTTTCATTCGCGGTGGCTCAGTGGCTACAGCGCTCCGTGGTTCCGTATAGCGAGGGTTTCGGAAAGTTTAGACCACCTGGTTTTCTTTAAAGTGCACTGACGTAGCACAGTACACGGACCCCTAGCACTTCGCCTCCGTCGAAATGCGAGACCCATAACCACTGAGCCACCGGCGCGGCTTAGGAAAGGCATGAAGGGTGAAAGGAGGAAGGCAGAAAGAGACGCCGTAATGGGTGTGTGGTGGGAGGGGTGGAGCCTGTGGTTTAATTTCAACCCCCCCCCCCCCCCCCCCCGCCCTCACCCGAGTTTTTTTACATGCACTGGCATCAATAGTACGTGGAAGTTTTTGCATTATCTCGCTTCGACGGAAACGCGCCAACCGCAGCAGGGATTCGATCCCGCAACCTCGTGATCAGCAGCCAAGCGTCATCGCCACTCTGCTGCCGCGGCAAGTCAGAAACAAACACAGAAGGAAGTGACCCCGATGAGGACTCGAAAGACTCAGCGGAGGTCAACTGGTCGCTAAAAAGCCGTTCAAAGTTATTAACGCGAAAGCCTTTAATGCCTCATCGTTGTCGACAGAAGGTTGTCAGCAGAGGTGTCACGCTTTTCGGTTGGTCGAAATGGTTATATACGCCAGAGTGCGCGGATTCGCAGTTTTGAAGTCACCCACGGATGCCTGAAGCCACCTCTTGGAGCAGACGACAACTAATAAAATAGTTGTCGTCCGCTCCGACAGGGGGCGTAAGGCGTCCGTGAGTGACCACAATACATACCTCATTACTGCGAACAGAGCCATGGATACAACCAAACTCATCGAAGCAGAGAGAGAGAGAGAGAGAGTCGTGCTAACGAAGCAGTCAAAGACGGCAGTCAGTGTATGTAGTTGTAATGTGTAGTGAAAGTGTGTAGACAAATAAAGCGCTAGTACAGCGCAAATAGTATCGCAGTCAATGCCAAACAGTGCGCCAGGAAAGACTTTCGCTTTGCAGCATTTTAGACAGCCAAAGTGCTTCCTGAATTTTTTTTTATGCAAGTGAAGATATCGCCTCCGGAGCGCGTTTAGAGCTACAGAAAGTCCCTCCGGGGCTCCGTTATTTTGTGCGAAGCACGCTCCTCTAAAAGCTGCCTGCGCCGCTCAGTTTAAAGGCAGCAGTTCCCGACGCCCCAATTCGTTTGCGGAAGCCCACATCCGCATGCTTGTGCATCGTACCTGATGCCCCCGACGGAGCCAGGAGCACTGCCGTTCGCAGCCACATCCGTCTTACCCTCTCGGCAACCTCCGTCCCCTCCTGCCTCGTCGCAACAGATGGGCATCTCTTCGCCTCTTTGTATCACACAGCCTACTCTGTAAACACCAGCGTCGGCACCACAGTCGGCAGCATCGGAGTCATTTAGGCCAGCAGTGAAGGCGGGGAGGTGGGGCAGAGCAGATACAGAGAATCGCTTTTCTTTTCCTTTCTTTCTTCCTCTATTTCTTTATTTCCTTCTTTCTTTCTCTCTCTTTTCTTTCTTTACCGCCTTCCTTCTTTCTTTCTTTCCTGCTTTCCTTCCTTCCTTCCTTCCTTTCCTTCTTACTTTCTTTCTTTCTTCCTTCTTTTCTTTCTTTCTTTCTTACTTTACTTCTTTCCTTCCTTCCTTCTTTCTTTCTTTCTTTCTTTCTTTCTTATTTAAGTGGTCTCACAAAAGGCCTGCTGTTAACTGCACTAATGTCAACGAAGTATAGGCGGCGCACGTGACAGAACCCCAGGTGGCCGAAATTTCCGCAGCCCTTCACTACGCCGTCCCTTATAGCCTGAGTCGCTTTGGAACGTTAAACTCCAATAAACCTATAAATCTAAGCTGCTTGGACACAGAGACCTCATCATCGCTGTCTTCTGGACACCATTCGTTTGGCAAGCCTTTTCTAATTCATGCGGTTCATCTCCTCTTAGCAATAAGGCAATAACTACCCCTAACAAAGAAGTAAGGGTACATTCTTATGTAATTACTGCGTCGACAATCCTGCTTGTACCTCAATTAGGTCTTCGACAATATCCTGTAAATAAAACTTAAAACTACGAACACACATTCGCACAATGTTGATAGAAGTGACAGGACATCATCCCGGCTGCCTTCAGTATTGACCATGTGCCCTATTACGAAACGTCTGCTCTGTGCCCGACCTTCTTTGGCTACAGAGTGACACTAGAGCCGTGGCGATCTGTAACCACCGTGTCGAATCTACATGAACCCACTGCAACGTAACAAAAGTTCATGATCGCTCATCCGGCACCTTGGATAGGCTATATCTCCTGTCGTCAACAGAGATCTCGTAGCCCTGGACCATTTTGTCCTTGAGAAGAACAGCGCCAAGCTCCCAGCCACCTCACCATACATGTTACCATATCCTCATCGGGATATGGTATACATATATAGTGAATAATACTCTCTGAGTGCTCCCTGATTTTACCGTCGTCAGGTGAAGCCCAGCTCCACCTAACGCCAAGGCTGTAAGCTTTTTCTTCTAGGCGCATTAACTCTGCCAATCTCGTCATCATCACGATCGTTATTATCACCACCACCATCAGAATCGGCATCACTGTCACATCAGCCAGGTTACGCCCGTTGCTGGACAAGGGTGTAATATCGCCTTTCAGACAACGAAGTGTGTGTGTCTTGTCTCTTTCTTGGTCTGTGTGTGTTTGCGCTGTTGAACCGCCATTATGAATCTACACCAACTAGCCCAATCTCCAGTTCTTCTAAAGAAACAAAGCCCGAACTCCAATTTCCAAGCCCCAGTTTCTTTAGAAAAAATTCGCTGTGGCTTAGCTTGGTTAAGCCCGGTAATTGCGAAAGCAATATCCGTACCTACGCCATGGTTCAACTGGTAGTGTAGCTAGTGGTGGTGCTTGTGGTTAGACTTGTGGTGATGCATCGGTTATACAATCCATTCCAATATAATCTAATCAAATCCAATCTAATCCAATCCAATCCAGTTAGGCCGCCGTTCATGTGCACCGCCGTCGCACACGGACGGCGCGAGATGGTCGCCGTCGCACCGCAAAGGCTTGAAAGTGAAAGTAGTATTGCTTTCGCAATAATAAATGAAGATTTTGCTGCCAAAGGAACGTCAACGTTGCCAAAAACAGCCAAGCACCCTATCAAAGCGACAGCTGTCCGTGGCACTATGCGCCAAAAAATTATGATTGTCCGCATCGTCTGGACACGCGGCTGTAATGGATGGCCTGTTGTTAGACAAACCGGGTGTTCGGCGTGAAAAGCGTATCGAGCCATGACCGTTCGCCACACTTACCCTACACCCTTAACCCTCATCACTAGCAGCTCAATCCCAACCTCCCCACGCCGTGACTGGCTACTGCACACGGCAACTCTAAACACTCTCAGCACTCCGTAGAATTTGTTTGGAGAGACCCTCGCTCGACTAGGGCTTCCTCTATCTATTCTGATTCTCCTCTCCTTCGGGGTTAAGAGCCAAGGGATATGCCCTAAAACCAGTGTGAGATTATATTAGCGACTATATAACTACAGACCCGCCGCGGTGGCTCAGTGGTTACGGCGCTCGGCTGCTGACCCGAAAGACGCGAGTTCGATCCCGGCCGCGGCGGCCGAATTTCGATGGAGGCGAAATTATAGAGGCCCGTGTACTGTGCGATGTCAGTGCACGTTACAGAACCCCAGGTGGTCGAAATTTCCGGAGCCCTTCACTACGGCGTCCCTCATAGCACGAGTCACTTCAGGACGTTAAACCCCCATAAACAAAACCTATATAGTTACATCAGGTAGATTCGTCAGGTAGAATGTGATTTCACTGCTTTTTTGTCTTGTTTTTATGCGAAGCATATTGCTAGAGCTACCACTCACGCCGTCGCCGTGGGACCCCCACGTGACACCGTGACGTCACACCACGTGACATCGGATGAGAGAGCCGGCCTCCACCTCGCGCCGTCGCCGTGGGACCCCTAGTCGTCACGCCACGTGACACCGTGACGTCACACCACGTGACATCGGATGAGAGAGCCGGCCTCCACCTCGCGCCGTCGCCGTGGGACCCCTAGCCGTCCCACCCGCGCATTCCCGCGCATTTCGAACGCGCGTTCACACTCGGTGTAGGTGAAATGCTCGCTCCACCGGGCAGGCAGACGCGGCTTCCGTGGCAATCCAAGCGCTCACCCAACGCGCGTCTCGGGGTTAGTCGGCGTTCCGCTGTAGCCATGCTGTTGTCTTCCCCCACGACGAAGGCTTCTAGTGGTTGTATTAAAATGACCAAGTATTCAACGAAGGAAAGCCATGTATTACCAAGCCTAGCCACTAATATGCTTCGCATTCCCCAGGCTTAGCCAAGCTGAGCCTCAGCAATTTTTTTTTTCGTTTCTTCATACAAATTCTAGTATACTTCACCCCTTGTACATGAGTGCGGTTGTATCCACTATGCACCCTGGCCAATACCCCGCCGTGGGAATGTGCCTTTAAGCCTGAGGACATCATCATCATCATCACTATAGCGCTTAACATCTGCACGCCAGCTAAGGCGAGTGTGGCGGCATAAACACGAAAGACATCTCACAGCCCCACCCAGAGTTGTTAAACACTCCGACTCGCATCAGCATTGCGCGTCAACACAACTGTCGCTAATATACGCATTACCGCAAGTGTAAACGTTTCGTGATTGTTTTTTTTTATTGCGAAAGCAATACTAGTTGCACTTTCAGCCCGTCGCGTAGCGAGGCCGGTAGCTACCACATTAACATATTGGAGTGGATTAGTTTGGATTGGATTGGTTTGGATTGGATTGTATAACCGATGCATCACCACAAGTCTAACCACAAGCACCACCACCAGCTACACTACCAGCTGAACCATGGCGTAGCTACGGATATTGCTTTCGCAATTACCGGGATTAACCAAGCTAAGCCACAGCCATTTTTTCGCTAGAACAGAAATAAGGAGGGGCTAGTCCATGGCATCTCCTTAACCGCGGATCCGTATATTCTACTGATCCGCACCTAAAAATCAGGGCTTCCGCGCCGACTGTATATACACCGCGGGCTACATCGCAGCTCCAGGAGCATCGCAGCGCGCGGCGAGCTTCGGTCCACTCGAAGCGTGGCGGGTTCGCGCGCTATTTCCAGTGGAGTCGCGCGCGCCGGCGACGCACGAAGGAGAGGGGGAAACGCGACGGCAACCGACGGCGGAGGTTCCAAGACGACGCGCCGCGCAGCGGCACAGCCTCTGGGGCTGGAAACAACGCACTGAAGGGGGGGGGGGGGGGGGGGGGGTGACGAGACAGAGTCGAAGTTGGCGAAGGACATTGCAAGAAAGCAAAGGGAGGCAATAGGAGGAAGAATAAAGAGAGGAGGGGGGGGGGGGGGAAGCGAAACTACAAGGCGGGAAAGCTGCCGGGGCGAGAGAGGGGGGAAGAGTGCGGAGCTGGTTTTCGAGCGGCAACGCACTGTGACACGAACACACGCACGCACACACACAGACACACACGCGCGCCCATAGTTCGCGGGAATGAAAAAATACGGTAATAATAGAAGGCTAAACAAAAGGATGAGGAGGAGGAGATGTGAGAGAGAAGGTTTGGATAAGCAGTGATGGAGAAGGCGGCGAATAACATTGAGGAGGAGGAGGAGGAGGAGGGTGAGGGAAATCAACAGAACTGAGGGTGCGCGACCAATGGAGGGTGTGCGAAGTCGCCGGTAGTCAAAAAATAAAACAGTTAGCAGGCCGATTATAGAGGAAGGAGAGGGAGAGGGAACAGTGGAGGGGTTAATATACACAAAGGAGGTTGGAGGAGGAGGAGGTTGTCGGAAAGTGAGGAGGAGGGGGGAAGAGGGGGGAGGACTGGCGCCAGCTAGTCACCGCTTCGGTGCCCGGTGTTGACGAGTCAGTCGGCGCTCTCGTCAAGCGCTGACGGGAAGGCGCGCCGCAGGCAGAGCTGAGACAAGCGAATATCCTGGGAACAGGAGGAGAAGGAAGAAAGGAAAAAGAAAACGATCAAAACGGTGCGAATACAGAGGCAGTGCTTCAGCTTTGACCTTTACACCTTTAGTAATATACTAGAATACGCCGTTCACTATAGCTTTTCGCGTCCCTTACGTCGTTCACGTCGTCCTGAAGACGAGGCCTTGAGGTGACTCCGAAACCAAGGAGAGCAGGGCAACGCCGCATGAACTCAAGGAGGCCTCGTCGATCAGAAAAAAATTCAAGGGGCACTTTGACTGTCCAAAGCGCGTACAGGCGAAAGCGTTTTCCGCACCACTTTGCCTACGTGACACTTGTGACGTCACCACTGAATGACGTCACACATAATTGAATAAGTAATGCCAAATTACTAATTAGCGGCTAATTACTGATTAATCACTGAATACGACTTAATTGCTAATTAATTACGCTTGAGCTTCGCCTTTAGGAGTAAAACGCGACCGCGTGTTGTAGCGCTGCCAGGCAGTCCACGGAACGCCACCACTCGTTCGGCGCGATGCCTTGCCCTTTGAACGCAACGCTTTTTGAGGAAAGGAAACGGAGCAGTAATTCTCTGTCATCTCGGTGCACACCTGAACCGCACCGTACAGGAAGGGAGGAAGTGGGAGTGAAGGAAGAAAGAGAGGCCGTAATGAAGAAACTGAAAATTGTATTTGAGGAAAGGGAATTACGCAGTAACTGTCTCGCATATCTCGGTGGACATCCGTCAAAACGCGGACACATCTTCCGACACGGCTGCCGACACGGCTGTTAACGACAGTATGAGGCATTAAAGGCTTTAGTCTTAATAAGCGCGCCCACAAAGCAGGAAACGCGCTAGGAGCAGGCCTGTATTGACATGCCTCAGTATTATTAATTATCGAACACTTCCAGGCACTACAATTCTCCATTTTTCGACCAAGCACCAGCAGATCTTGGAAAGTGGCAACTTGGGCTAGGCGGTCCATTGATTAACAGGTGTGTGCGAATGATACTTTTGTAGCGATAGCTACACTACTGTAGCTACGCCAGCCGCCTCGCCTCTTCAGCATGGTCGCACTTTCGCCGTGGTCGCACCAACCTTGAGCCGTTGCCTAGCAACCGCCGCGGTGGACACCCGAACCGTACAGGAAGGGAGGAAGTGGGAGTGAGAGAAGAAAGAGGGGCCGTAGTGAAGAAACTGAAAATTCTATTCGAGGAAAGGAAAGTACGCAGTAACCGTGTCGCATCTCTCGGTGGACACCCGGCATCCGTTTCAACAGCAAGGGAGGAAGTGGGAGTGAAAGAAGAAA
Source organism: Amblyomma mixtum (assembly GCF_055824585.1). NCBI lineage: Eukaryota > Metazoa > Arthropoda > Arachnida > Ixodida > Ixodidae > Amblyomma > Amblyomma mixtum. The sequence continues at coordinate 155,106,942 of NC_143015.1, forward strand.
GAGAAAGAAGTTTGGTTTGGTTTTATGGGGTTTAACGTCCCAAAGCGACTTAAGCTATGAGAGACGCCGTAGTGGAGGGCTCCGGAAATTTCGACCGCCGGGGGTTCTTTAGCGTGCACTGACATCGCACAGTACACGGGCCTCTAGAATTTCTCCTCCAAAGAAATTCCAGCCGCCGCGGCCGGGATCGAACCCGCGTCTTTCGGGTCAGCAGCCGAGCACCATAACCACTGAGCCAACGCGGCGGCTAAGTTTGGTTTGGTTTACGGTGTTTAACGTCCCAAAGCGACTCAGGCTATGAGAGACGCCGTAGTGGAGGGCTCCGAAAATTTCGATCGCCTGGGGTTCTTTAACGTGCACTGACATCGCACAGTACACGGGCCTCTAGAATTTCTCCTCCAAAGAAATTCAACTGCCGCGGCTGGGATCGAACGCGCGTCTTTCGGGTCAGCAGCCGAGCACTATAACCACTAAGCCACCACGGCGGCGAAACAGAAAGAGAGGCCGTAATTGTTACTGCGTATTTCCTTCCCCAAATTGATTTTCTTCATTACGGCCTCTCTAACAGAAAGAGAGGCTGTAATGAAGAAAATCAATTCCGGAAAGGAAATCACGCAGTAACTCTCAATCCACGTCCAGGGACGAAGAGGAACAAGGAACGCCCAGCGAAACGCAGCGGCGAAAGGCTTACTTCGCAATTCGACTCAGCGAGTTCCACTCGGCCAGCTGTAGCTATCGCGTCAATCCAGGTTTAACCAGAGCTAAACCACAGCGAATTTTTTCAAACCGAATCGAATACGAATCCAACCGAACTCGTTATAACGAAATTGAATGGGCCCGGTGACTGCTTCGTTGTGGCCGAAGCTTCGTTATAGCCCGTGTTGGCCGAGCTTCCAAGGGGAATCGTCATTCCTTCGTTATACGCAATATCCCGTTATAAACCGTTTCGTTATAGCATTAGCGACTACTTCTTTATAGTCGCAGCTTCGTTACAACCCGTGTTGTCCGAGCTTCCAAGGGGAATTGTCATTACATCGTTATACGCAATATCCCGTTACAAACCGTTTCGTTATAACATTAGCCACTACTTCGTTATAGTCGGAGCTTCGTTACAACCCGTGTTGTCCGAGCTTAAAAGGGGAATTGTCATTAACTCGTTATATCCAATATCTCGTAGTACGACAGAGAGACCCTACTGAAGAGAAGTTTATTTGCAGCATAAAAGGGACAGCCGTCCCTCTACAAAACAGAAAAAAACATTACGGCGACAGCTATCGCCCGATGCGCGCACATACAGTAACAAGCAACACATGTCCAAAAGGGACCGCTAAGCTGAAGCTTTGCTAACGAATCAAATGCGAAATTCCACCTCAGAAGACACGCGTCAGTGCCAAAGCTTGGTTGCAGTTTCTGCATGCGCCCTAGATCTATGTCTCTAAGGACATTATCCAAAAACGAACTGTTGGCATTTCTTTCTTGTAGCGCGGGAAATTCTTATCCCGCATGCGAACATTCTTCGAAAGAAGATAGATTTTTGATTTCCAAGTGGCATGCAAGCGAAAGTCAAAGCACCGTTTTCACTTACCTCTGCACAGTGCGATTCAAAATGAGAGCTCCTTCCCTCTGTAGAGAAAGGGGCCATCGAATGCATTATAAAACAAATCTACTAGTTTTGAGGAACGGTAGTAACGCAGTAACGGGGACACTTCTCGGTGGACACCTCAACCGCAACACGTGAAGGAGGGGATAAAGGGGGGAGAAGAAAGAGGTGCCGTAGTGGAGGGCTCCGGAATAATAATAATAATATATATATATATATATATATATATATATATATATATATATATATATATATATATATATATATATATATATATATATATATATGTCGTGTCCGGTCGCTGTGTTGAATGCAGCGAAAGACGCACACGGTACTTTTAGACTTCGTTTATTTAAAGCCGATGAGGGTGCGACCAGCGTCGACCGAGGTAGGAGCCGAACTGGCCGCCCGAAGAAAGGAGGGAGCTGAGAAGCGTCCACGGGAGGGAGTGGCTTCCCAGAACAGGAGGAGGGTGCGGGGGCGCACCGTGGGGGGGCATCTGGTGACAGCGTGCGACGAGGGGCAAGTGTCGTTAGGAGGAGGATTGAGTGGTCGTTAGGAGGAGGATGCGAACTGTCGTTAGGAGGGGAATGCGAGTGGTCGTTAGGAGGGGGCGCACACACACAAAAGCGATAAGGGGACACAACACTTCCTTCCCCCTTAGAAAGTTGCCTGGTATCGTGCAGGGGGTCGGCGCTCACGCGTGGAGGCGCGCTGGCTTTGTGCGCTCGGGGGAGAAACACTTGTAGGCTGGCTGTTGTTCGCTGTGTCTCCTAGGTCTGTCCTGGGCGAAGTCTCTTCTTCCGGGAAGAGGTGCCAGGCTATGTGGGAAAATGGTGCACGTGTTCTCTCCGCTGGCGGACAGCTCTCAGACGGCGTCGTAAATCTACGCAGCTGGTTGAGATGTCGGCGTGCTACTGTGCCATGTATGTTGACGAGCCAAGAGCGCAGGCCTATGCGTCTGACAATTGTAGCTTCCTCCCAGCGTGGCTTTTTCAGAAACTGTCGGGCGAGGACGCGCTGCCCCTCATTAAGCGTGCCGCAGCGCGGAATTGCTTTTTCTTCCCGGAACGTCTCTGCCTTTGGCTCGGGGAGGATGGCTGTGAGCTGGGTTCGCATTTCACGCTCGAACATCATTTTCGAGGGGGTCTCGCCTGTTGTGCTCTGAACCGTCGTGTGCTGCTTGAAGAGAAAGCGCGCAAGGCGGCGCTGCAGCGAGCCTGTCTGATCTCTTTCAAGGGCGCGTTTTAGCTCGGCTACGTAGCGCTCGGCTTGTCCGTTTGTCGCTGGGTGGTAGGGGGCCGATGTAACTGATGAGATCCCGTTGTCGCGATAAAACTTGAGGATCTCCGCAGACACAAACGGTGTTCCGTTGTCCGACACTACCTTGCGCGGCAGGCCGAACGTTGCAAATAGTGATCGGAGGTTGTCAATGACTGCTGCCGAAGTCGTCTGTCCCATTTGCCTTATCTCAAGCCACTTTGTGTAGGCATCTACGACCACAAGGAAAGTGCAGCCCTCAATTGGTCCTGCAAAATCAATGTGCAGTGTGTGCCATGGTGTGTCTGGCTTTTCCCATTCTGGGACAGGAGCTTTCGGCGGGGCGCTCCGGCTGCTCTGGCAAGGCTTGCATTCTCGCACCACTGTTTCGATGTCGTTGTCAATGCCAGGCCACCACATGTAGCTTCTGGCACACTTTTTCATTGCAGCGATGCCCCGATGTCCGGCGTGGATGAGAGACATAGCTTGTGCGCGTAGTTCTCTCGGCATCACAACTCGGGACCCAAATATGATGCAGCCGCGATGGGTGCTCAACTCTGTAGCTCGCCTGCGGTAAGCGTCGAAGTTGTCCCCTTTGAGTTTATGCACGTTGCCTTGTTGAACAGCTGTGTAAACTAGCCGGAGAGCTGCGCACTTCTGCGTAGATGCTGCAACTGTGCCTGCTGTAAGCGGAGGTTCTGGCAGTGCTTCGAACATCAGAACGTCTCCTGGTGGAAATGGTTCGTCAACAGTTGCGTCTAGTGGCAGACGGCTTAGCGCATCGGCGTTTTGATGTTTGCCGCATATCATCACGCCTAGTGGAGAAAACCAGTTTCTCCCTAGAAGGCTTGATCCTGTGCCCTTCACAACAAGCAGAGGTAGCGTATGGGTCTGGCCGTTGTAGTTAACCTGCACGTTGGCAGAGCCCAATAGTGGCAGATTCTGTCCTGACCACGTTCGCAGGTGCGTGTCGTCTTGTTGCAGGGCTGGTGCGTCAGATGGCCATGAAGTTCGGAACGTGTCCTCACTGATCAGAGTACAGGCTGCGCCGGAGTCCACCTCGAACTTAATCAGCTGGTGATGTACGCTTACTTCTGTAAAAATCTTCGGTCGCGTGCCGAGATTCATGGTGTTCAGGTCGTACAACACAGATGGTGTTGCTGATGTTGTTCCATGGAGATCAGATAGCGGCGTATTCTCTGAGGCGTTGACGCTGTGATTAGGCTGGGAAGGTGACTTTATCTTGGCAAGTCTCCGTTTCGTAATGCATGCTCTTTCGATATGCCCTCGCTTGTGGCAAAAATTACACGTGGCTGACTGGAATCGACATCCCTGGGGGTTGTGTTGGTCGTCACACCGCCAGCAGCGTTGTGCCTTTTTGACCGATTTTACAACAACAGAAGGCTTGCGCACCTGGTTGCTTGTCTGGTGTACCGGCTCGGTGTTCCGGCGAATCCCTCTCTGCTGGTGACCGGCGCTCTCCGCTCGAACGGCGATGTCGTAAGCTTTGCTGAATGTGAGGTCCTTCTCAGCGAACAGGCGCTGCTGCAGTGACTCGTCACTCAGTCCGCACACAAATCTGTCGCGTAACATCACGTCCAAGGGAAGCATGGTGGTGTTAGCAGAAGAAGCTGCGTCTCCCTCCTGCCCGGTAGCTGTTGTCGACAGCGTTCCAAAATTGCAGTCGGCAGCGAGCTTCTTGAGCGCGGCTACGTAGGCGCTCACAGTTTCTCCTCCCAGTTGATCTCGTCGTTGGAAGCGAGCCCGGCTGTAGACCTCGGATGGCCTTGGGTCGTAGTGCTTTTGCAGCGCTTTTACGATGTCGTCGTAAGACACTGCCGCTGGTGTGCTTGGCTGAATAAGGGCGCAGACAGTATCGTAGGTCTGCTCCCCGCACAGCGTCAGCAGGTTGGCCCTCTTCAAGGCTGGGTCTGTGATGTTGTTAGCTTCAAAGTAGAACTGAAGGCGTCCAACCCACGATGACCACGATGAGCCGTTGAATTCTGGTATCTGATTGGGAAACCCTCGCGTAGCCATGGCTTGTCAATAGCGTTGCGTAGCGCGGGTCGAATCCACTTTCTCGTCGCCACTGTCGTGTCCGGTCGCTGTGTTGAATGCAGCGAAAGACGCACACGGTACTTTTAGACTTCGTTTATTTAAAGCCGATGAGGGTGCGACCAGCGTCGACCGAGGTAGGAGCCGAACTGGCCGCCCGAAGAAAGGAGGGAGCTGAGAAGCGTCCACGGGAGGGAGTGGCTTCCCAGAACAGGAGGAGGGTGCGGGGGCGCACCGTGGGGGGGCATCTGGTGACAGCGTGCGACGAGGGGCAAGTGTCGTTAGGAGGAGGATTGAGTGGTCGTTAGGAGGAGGATGCGAACTGTCGTTAGGAGGGGAATGCGAGTGGTCGTTAGGAGGGGGCGCACACACACAAAAGCGATAAGGGGACACAACAATATATATATATATATATATATATATATATATATATATATATATATATATATATGTGTGTGTGTGTGTGGGTTCGGATCCCACCGGTGGCGTGTGGTTGTTTTTTCTTCTGCTTTTCTAATCAATTAGCTTTAAGCGATGACATATTCAGTAATATTCTAAATTGATCAACACCACAAAATTAATTAATTAATTTTAAAAAAAAATCCCCTGTGCCCCTTGGTCTCTGTGGCTGTTGGCTTCTGTCATATATATATATATATATATATATATATATATATATATATATATATATATATATATATGGTTTGGTTTATGGGGTTTAACGTCCCAAAGCGACTAAGGCTATGAGAGACGCCGTAGTGGAGGGCTCCGGAAATTTCGACCACCTGGGGTTCTTTAACGTGCACTGACATCGCACAGTACACGGGCCTCTAGAATTTCTCCTCCAAAGAAATTCCAGCCGCCGCGGCCGGGATCGAACCCGCGTCTTTTGGGTCAGCAGCCGAGCACCATAACCGCTGAGCCACCGCGGCGCGGCATATATATATATATATATATATATATATATATATATATATATTCCGGACGCCGCCACTACGGCATCTCTCCCTTCACTACCACCTCAACAATCCGGTGGATAGGTTGAGATGACCCCACAAGGCCACGTGACCTAGGTATCCCACCTGGGTTGCTTCGGCGGGTGGCCACCTGGGCTACCCTACACCAGGGTATTTATCGCTCACAACACCGGCAACGCCGACGCCGGATTTTCTGCGTAACGGGGCCTCTGACGCTATCGCGTTAAACGACGACAAAAAATTGAGAGGACACTTTGGCAACTAAAGTGTTGAGAGGCGAAAGCCGAGGACACTATGCCGTGACGACTTCCAGTGGATGCGACGTCACACCACTCCCGTGGCTATATCGATACCCAAATTGTACATCTTTCCGGGATCCTAAGTGTTAATTACGCTTAATTACACATTTTTCACCTAATCTGACAGGAATCCGACGCTTTTCCGACCATTCTGTGCCAGTTTTCACTATGCCGCGACGACTTCCGGTGGATGTGACGTCACACCGGTCCCGTGGCTATATCGACGTCCGCACTATTTCGACGCAATTTCGACATTTTTGCCTATAATAAATAATCAATTAACCTACAGTCATTAAACTTGGCTTCTGGGTTCATTTTTTCCTCCTCTATCTGAAGCAACTATTGGTTTTCTCCTATCCCTTTTAGTTCTAGAGTTAACGCGCTGCCAAAGGTGTGACACCCTCTGCTAACGGACGACAGTATGAGCCATTAAAGGCTTTCCCCTTAATAACAGGCAGTATAGAAAGAGAATAAACACAGGAAAGCGAAGGCTGAGAGTAGAGCACGTACGGCAAGGCGGCGCTGCTAGATTTGCCCCTGTGCGGGGAAAACTGGAGAACGGGGAAGAGGAGATGGAGGCGGAGAGAGCGCACGCCCCCGCGGAGGCCCAGCTCTCCGGAGCTCTCCTCGACAAACGGTCATCCTTCACGAAGCCGAAGGCAACGCAACGGCGGCAGAAAACCACCGTTCAGTCTTGTTTGTCTTCGCGGAGATGCTTGTTCGTTTCCTTTCCACTTCTAGTCACCCCCCCGCTCTTTTGCGTCTTCCAACACTTTATTCTTATTCCTTTTTCGTTTCGCCTCTTGCTGTTCTCTCTCGCTGCTCCGCTGTTATTCTTGTCATGTACCCCGCGGGCTTCCCTCACGCCATCGTGTTCGAGAGTGATATTCCGCGCCGTTTCCGTTAGCACCGCGAAGTCAGCCACCCGTGACGCTTGCATTTTTTTTTTTGCTCAACTGTTCGTTCTCCTCTGTCGACGGTTGCCCGTATTTTGAGCCGCTAAAACGTCGCAGCGCTGTGGATTATAACGGACGGTGTGTCAGCTCAAAGAAGGAACCCACTTCAAATGCATACTAGATTAGTAGATTATTCAAGCGATAGGTTAGAGTTGCCTTCACACCAAAACCCGCCGATGTAAGGGAATCACGAAATTCGCTGATTGGTCGAGACAGCCCACGTGACCCTGTGACGACATCACAACCTGCACTGATGGACCACCCTGATTGGGCGAGAGAGGTTAAATAACCCTGTGATGTCATCAGATCTTGCCCACCAGGCTGAGAGAAACCCAGTCTCTTGACAGCAGCTTAGAGAATCGAGTTCAAAAATCAGAAAAAATAATCGACACATGAAAATGTCGGCACTGTCACAACATAGCGGGATACCTGCATCTGCAAAAAGCAGATGCAGGTATCCCTGACAAATGCTAGGAAACTGAAGTAAGCACACACAAGTTGGAAGAGAAGCAGCAGCAAATGTTAAATCTAATGCTGTCGCATTCGACTCTTAAGGTGACTTAAGCGTGCCCGAAGTATTTTGGAGCTTTTATTGTTTTTATGGGGTTTCAAAAGCTTTAACGTTTACAAGCAAGTCGGGCTATGGGGGACGCCGTAATGGAGAGCTCCGGCGAATTTCGACCACCTAACATGCTTCAACGCACATTGACATCGCACAGTACACAGACCTCTAGCATTCTGCCTCCACCAAAATGCGGCCGCCCCCGACAGGATCGTACACGCGTCTTTCGGTTTGGTTTGGTTAATGGGGTTTAACGACTCAAAGCGACTCAGGCTATGAGAGACGCCGTAGTGGAGGGCTCCGGAAATTTCGACCACCTGGGGTTCTTTAACACGCACTGACATCGCAGAGTACACGGGCCTCTAAAATTTCCCCTCCATCGAAATTCGACCGCCCCCGAGAGGATTTAACCCGCATCTTTCGGTTTGGTTTATGTAGGTTTAACGTCCCAAAGCGACTCAGGCTACGAGGGACGCCGTAGTGAAGGGCTCCAGAAATTTCGACCACCTGGGGTTCTTTAACCTGCACTGACATCGCACAGTACACGGGTCTCTAGAATTTCCCCTCCATCGAAATTGGACCGCCCCCGACCGGATCGAACCAGCGTATTTCGGGTCAGCTGCCGAGCACCGTAACAAGTCAGCCACCGCAGCGGCTGCGAAATAAGGTACAGAGATCAAGACAGAACAGTTTACACCGCACCACCTGCTGCTTACACCGGGGTTGCCCTACTTCTGCACCCGCTACTCAGCGTAGCCACCCGCAAGCAGTGTCCCGCGCCCCAAACCAGTCCTTCTCGGAATAAGGCGCACCAAAAAGCGAATCCAAACACACCCCCGCAAGCTCGCTGCCACCGCGCGGCCCAGCACACGCTTTATTTTCCTTATCGTTCTTACCCACCATTTGTCCTTGCCCCCAGAGGCATGCCTGCCGGAGTATTCCTCCGCACCCCCTCTCCCAACTCTTCCCCACCGAGCTCGGAACTATCGCCCCCCTTCCACGCATATCCGCTCCATCCGAGAGCAGTGTGTTTATTATCGCAAGGCGCACGTCGTCTATGCAGTCTTGGTCTATTTATTTCTCTTTTTATTTACTTGTTTTATCGTTGCGTCGTTCGCTTACGGTAGCTGGCTGTGCCCGCCCCGCCGTTCATTCACGTTCGACAACCCCCCCCCCCCCCTGCCTACCCTCCCGCCTTTCTCATGACCCTCTCACCATCGTGACGAAAGAAGATGGAGAGGAGGAACAGGCAGGCAGGCCGATTGACCCAGTGCCCGAGAGAGCCAAGGAGCGAGTGAGTGAGTTCGTGGAAGTACTCCAGAACGGACTAGAAAAGTGACAGGCATACATAACAGACATTCAGTGTGTTTACGCCTTGTTTCCTTTGAATGTCATTAATAATACCTCGCTTACGGGCGGTTCCTCGGCTGTCTACGCAAACCCGTTACATCTATAGAGGCACGAGCAAAGGTTTTTATTTCTTTTTTTTCTTTTTCTTTTTTGCTTGGAGAGAGAGTATTTGTCCGGGCAGCGGTAGCGAGTCGAGCCGTCAACCGGTTGAAAGCAGACACTGGCGGTAACGTCAACAGTGAACGTCGTGTCGAGTACGGACAGGAGCTGTTGCATAATGTTGCGCAGTCCTGCCACTCGCTCGGATGCTTCGTTAGAGCTCGGAGTGCCGGGGAAGAGGGGCATTTCAGACGCGAGAGAAAGGGAAAAAAACATTCCCTAGAGTTCGCGCGAAAAAGGTCTAGAGCATGGCGGCCGCTGAGGACATGCAACGTCGAAGGCGACTTTTTCTTTCTTCTTGAAGCAACGTGTCGTCTTGGGGACATCATTTGTCTCTGAAGTCGTTAATTTCTGCAACGTGTTTTGTATATAAGAAAAATATGCGCGTGTGTTGCGTACGTACAGGGAGGGGGGGGGGGGGGGGGGTCAAGAACAGCAAAGGTCGGGTTACTCTTTACGCATGAACTGCGCTCTGACAAGACCTAGACGTCGGTCCTGTGGATTTCAGCCATGTCAAAAGTGCACGGTCTAGGTCAAGAGCACAGAACTTGGACATCGGCCAGAGTATACACTCCATGGTTGGGCGCGCATAGCAGGATGGGCGAACACAGAATGGCGTAATTCTGCATGTGTGGTCTTATGACCTCGTAGTGTGGACGAATCACTATGACATTCGACTGCCGGTCAAGCGAATGGGCCCATGACAAATGCGTTTGTCATTAATACTTTCATTAATCCTCTAAAAAATGGTCTATAGACAGTCTATAGACTTCTTATAGACGCTATTGCCATCCTATAGCTATTTATTTTTGTGTATTCGTAGGCTATAGACTGTCTATCGACAAAGGGCTAATGAAAGTGTATGGCCATGAATCTATAGATTGTCTATGGACTGTGTATAGGATTTGCATTGCCTCTATAATGTTCTCTAGGGTTTGTATATAAAGTCCATAGATCTTTATAGACAGAAGTCAATGGACACTCTATAGACTGTCTAAAAATCTTTTTTTAAGGGAAGGGTAAGGGTTTTGGAAGGCGACCGCCTTCCCCTTAGGAGCGAGAAGCCTTACACTGAAGAACTGCAAGCTGACTCCATTTCACTGCGAATATAACTTAAAAATTTCATGGTGTCTTGTCTATAATGTCCATGCCACCTTTACTTATAGCACAGCCGAGAGCAACAGCTTATCTTATCCCGACGAACATCGTGGGCTTGCTCCTGGCATCGCCTTCTAATTGTCTTCCGCGCACAGAGCCGCAAGTTCTTTCTTTCTTTCTTTCTTTCTTTCTTTCTTTCTTTCTTTCTTTCTTTCTTTCTTTCTTTCTTTCTTTCTTTCTTTCTTTCTTTCTTGTTTGTTTGTATGATTGTTTGTTTCTTCCTTTCTTTCCTTCTTTCTTTCCTTTATTTCTTTCTTTTTTATTTCTTTCTTGAGACAATTTGATACAAACTCGCTCAGGAGGCAATAGTAATAAGCACGGATGGGGCCTGACTAGGCTATGCCCCCTGACAGCATAGGCAGCACATGTGTACATACGATTATACATCATCCGCAGATCCAAGCCTAACACATCAACACAAAAACACAGTAAGATACACACCCAGTTCTCCCAGTAAATAACTTTTAGCGCTTCCAGTCTGGCTACCGTTTGCAGGGCTTGCCGCCAAAGCTACGAGATATTTGCCATCGAAAACTTCCCACCGCTCCTTGCACCGCAATGCCAGTGTATAGTTTCGGTTTTCCATGGGTCTTGGTTTTGACGCCAGCCCTGGTTGCTCGTGCCGGGACCTCCCGCCTACGTATCGGAAGCGCTTAGTGCGGACTTCATCCCACACACCTCCGGTTTTACAACGGTACTACTAACATACGCACAAAGGATGCAAGCACCAGTTCTCCTTTCGCTTTGTCCTCAGCCTACTAAGACGCTCACGGTATGTTTGCCGGAGATGACCCTGGTCTCTCGGAGGGGGGAGACCAGGGCCAGGATTGAATCGCCGAAAGAGTCGTTACAGAGAAGGGCCTCAGGTGGGCGGCGAGGCGGCGGCGAGGTGGGAGCATTACAGAACCTGTCACGTGCAGGATACGTCATTCTAAGTATGTGTGGACCTCGGTTGTGCACGGAGTTATTGTAGCGAAAGCTACATTAGCCACGAACTGGCGGTTTCGCTGTGGCGGTTCTCGCAGGAGGCACAGAGACCGACCTTGACCCGTTGCCTAGCAACCGCCGCCGCCGTTTGGTATGACGTCACACTGCTTGCCTCGTCGTTGCGCTCGCTTTCCCCACGTTTATCTTGGCGTAGCTGAGCTAAGCCAGCGGCAATTTTATTACATTATTCGACTTACTTTTCGCCATGTCCTAAATGGTTTGTTTTATGCGACCTCATCGAAGCCTAACGGGAGCAAAAAGCCGGTGGCGACCTTCCGGTACAGTGAAAGCATTCTAGTACACTGTACTTCCAGCGTCGTCCAGAAAACTCAGTATTCGCTGGTGGGAAGTGAAGTCACAGGTGATATCACGAAAACCGAGAAATCGCACTGGCTGGAGGGTGAGTGACGTCACCATATCGGAAGTGACGTCATCCGAATATGTTCGTCCCTGTGAAGCCACCACCAGTCACTTCCGGCAAAAGCATCACCAGCTTCAAATGCGATCGCATAACACACAACAGATTTAGGTGTCCCCGTGTTTTTTTTTCACGAACCGCTTGCGGCTGGAGAAGAAATAGGTCTCGCGACTAATTCCAGCAAAGCGTCGACTTATGATTTGGGAACGAAAAATGGCTCTGAGATCAGCACATTGCCCCCTGTACGCTACCAGAAGGAAAAGTGCACAGGTAAGTCTAACCCAGTGCTGAAAAGGAAGAGTTGAAAGGGAAATATTTCTAGGCCGTCGCCTGAGCTTTTCTTCGCTCGCTTTCTGTGTCTTTGCTTTTTTGTGCTGAGCACTCCTCCTCTCCCGGAAATGCCTCGAGCTTAGCGACGAGCCCATAAACCGCCATAAATTTTGACGGCTTTTGCGCAAGGCTCGCGGCGAGAACGAGGTGAGTTTACGAAGGACTGGATGGGGGATGCGGAAGTCGGCAGGAGTTTTAATTTTACTCTCATAAGTCCGTTTTTTTATCTACTCTATCAGTTGAGTCTATAAGGTGACTCAATAAGTTGACTCTAGCTATCAGTTGCATGTTGTGCTGCATTGTGCAGCCCAAGTGTCGCCCTTGCAAAGCGTTGATTGAGTTGTGTGTTTTGACAAATGGAGGGCCTGCATGCTCGTACAGGGTTGCTTTATCATTGTCGAGAATTCTGTAGGACAGTGCTAGAGAGGGATCACCACGTGGCATTCCATACGACCGCTCAATATTTTGCTCAAATTTTTTCTCTCATGGCGTTTCGCCTGGTTTCAAAAGGTGATGATGACTGTGACGTCTAAGGTTATATAAAGGTCACGTGAGGCATGAAAGACTGCAATAAAGGTGGCTTTAACACTGTAGTAAACTGAAACGACGCAGCTGTGGTTATAGCGGAGTTTTTTATGCATCACGTGACCTATATTGACATCTGACGCCTTCTGCTGTTGAAATCTAAACAGAAGCGGCATGCGAGAAGAAACTTAATCAAATTATTTAGCGCTCGTAAGGAAATGCCACGCGGTGAAGTGATCCATTGGTATGCCCTACGCTTCACCGCAGAGAAGAAAATATGCAATAAAAAAGTCGTTGTTATACTCCACTCGCGATATAAACGAAATGTTTTCCGTGTGGCTGTGGTGGTTCCATGAAAGAAGGAAAGAAATGGTGGTACGGTTTAGAATCACGTGATCTGGAAAGATTGCTGTTACCAGACAAGCACGCCACGCATTTGGTCAGTCTCGGAGCGGTAGGCTATCAAGAGGCGTTACCATATAGGCAGCCGCCGCTGTTAGCAACTTTCCTAACTGTTGGCAAGAATGACGAGAGGGCATGCAAAACACGACGAACACCGCTCTCGCTCTAGTCAGCATATAAGGGACTTTCAGAATGGGGTGACCATATAGGTCGGAGCATATAGTCGGATACAACTTAAGTCTGCAGTGAAGCTCCGCCCACACTCAGCCACAGCGCACAGAATTCCTCCACGACGAAAAAGTAGTCCGCTGCTTAAACGTTTCTTGTTAGCTAAACAAGACGCTTATCACAAGAAAAAAATTATAAGCTATAGGATTTTGACTCGTGGATTGTTTGATATAGTCAAGCATTAAAAAGCTGATTTCGTTTAGAGTTGCGGTTGGCCAGCGGAGTAATACAAGACGCCGCGGACTGCGGCCCAGTGTTAGCAACTGCTGTTTTTTTAAGTTGTATCCTACTATAGAGGTAATAGAGGAATAGCCCGGGCGGTAGTGCGCAGTACAATAACACCCCTCCGGCAATTGTCCCGCGCCTGCGCACTGGAGCCCCTCTATTCCCATATGCACCGCATTCTAAAAGGCCCTGTTAACTCTGTGCGACTCGGTAAAGACGCTGGCTAGCAGTTAACGCGGACCGCGTGGCGCAAATGGGAGGGCGTCGACCCCGTCTACCCGCGCGCGCAAGACCCGTTAGCCCCCTCCGAGAAAATAAACAATTAAGCCGCAAAACAAACACCGAGAGGCATTTAAATATGATTCCTGGCCCGCACAGCGACGCCCCGCCGCCCAGTGGCAGTCTCCCTGCCGCGAGGTACTCGGGGGAGACTAAACGGAAAGCGGCAGCGCGGTGTCAGCGAATGGCTAAACATAACGCTGATATGGGACAGACGCAAGAGCGCAGTTATCATCTCTCTGTGGGTGCATCTTTTATTCTAAAGCCTTTATTTCTGCCGCTGCAGCGACAAAGCGACGACGACTCGCGTCTGAGGCCCGGGATAACAAATAACCCAGAAACGAGCCAACAAGCGGAGACCACGGACTGGTGTCGCCCTCTGGGGGCCAAAAAGATAACTGCAGACACTGCGGTCGAGTCTCCGCAGCCGGCAAGGTCGACAGGCACATTCTGCCACCGTGGCCGACAACAACAAAGCGCTATGTAGAGCGCGAATTTGTCCTGATGCGCAGTACTGAGTTCAACAGGTTTGGTTTGGTTTGTTGAGGTTTAACGTCCCAAAGCAACTCAGGCTATGAGGGTCGCCGTAGTGAAGGGCTCCGGAAATTTCGACCACCTGGGGTTCTTTAACGTGCACTGAGATCGCACAGCACACGGGCCTCTAGAATTTCGCCTCCATCGAAATTCAGCCGCCGCGGCCGGGATCGAACCCGCGTCTTTCGGGTCATCAGCCGAATGCCATAACAACCACTGAGCCACCACGGCGGCTATGTACAGTAGCAAGGTATACATACACATAAACTTTCTCGAGGATGATGAATTGGGCGTGTTGGATCGGATTTTTATTGTTCTTTCCTCGCGCGGCGGCCGAATTTCGACGAAGGCGAAATTCTAGAGGCCCGTGTACTGTGCGATGTCAGTGCACGTTAAAGAACCCCAGGTGGTCGACATTTCCGGAGCCATTCACTACGGCGTCCCTCATAGCCTGAGTCGCTTTCGGACGTTAAACCCCAATAAACTAAACTGTTCTTTCCTCGTTCTTATCCTGTACATCAAGAACCTTCCTAATAAAATTTCAGTTGTGAGACAGCGCTCGTGTATGTGTTCTCAATTTCTTTTCGCATTCGTCTTGTTTCAAGCTCAATTTGGCAAACGTGTACAAACTCAATGGGCACTGACACTTCCTTGGACGTCCCACAGATGTCCTAAACGTCCACAGAACGTCCAAGGGAGTTTCAGTGCACACTGGGAACTGACCATGCATGCCGGTCCCGGCCGACTAGCTCAGAGCAGGTCTTTCTCTAACGCGCCTACTCTGCGATTCAGGCGCAGCGCTCAAGCGGCAGCGGAGGTCCCGAAGAACAAGAGCAGCGAAAGAGATAGCAGTGCAGCCTTTCCACCCCCCTTCGTCTTCCTCCGGAGCCGGATGAAGACCAGACGACGGCGGAGGCAGCGGCGTGCGTGTTCCGTTATCGCTTCGAATGTTCCTTGTGTCCGTCCGGTGGGGGCTTCCCCCTCATGCGCCTTCTATGCGACGCGGGGATCGAGGGCGAACGCGAACTTTGCGGCTTCCTCTCCTGCCGGTCTCGATCGTGTGAAGCAAACTCGTTCAAAAGAGGGCACCTCTTCCTCGATTCACTGCCTCCTCGCTGGTTCGTAATGCGTCTTTCTCAAAATATGTGGCGCCCTCTGAGGAGTGGCGGAAATTCGGCCGCTACTGGTTGAAAAAAAGCGATGAAAAATTCGCGAAAGCCTTGCCATGCAACAATGGCTGCATGGCCGTATACACACACGAGGTGTCTATGGGGCGACTGGATTGGCTAGTCGTGACTAATTAGTCATGACCCATGACTAACTAGTCATTATTAATTAGTTGATGGCTGGTTAATGGCTGATCAGTCGAGGGTAATTAGTCGATGACTAACTAGTCATGATTGGTTAATTACTAACTGGTCATGTCTAACCAGTCATGGCCACTCATGACTAAGGAGTCATGACTAACCATTAATGACTAACTAGTCATTGTTGTGTAATCACTAAGTAGTCATGACTAATTAGTCGATGACTAACCATTTATGATTGGCTAATTGCTGACTACTAATGACTAACCAGTCATGACTAACTAGTCATGATTGGGTAATGACTAACTAGTCATGATTGGGTAATGACTAACTAGTCATGAGTGTTTAATGGCTAACTAGTCATGACTGGTTGAAGACTAGTTAGTCATGACTTGTGACTAGTAATGACTGCTTACGACTTTCACTTCGGATGTAACGGGCGGACAAACAGGCTCATGGCCGCGAGTATGAATGCTTAAAGGCTTTCGCCTTAAAACTTGCGCGATCCAGTGCAGAGCCGTCAGCGGAGCCTGCGCAGTGGCGCGAGCATGCCTGACAGCTGTCGCCATCTGTCGCATGCGCGCCCGTCACTACCATGAACTGCGCATGCGTAGAGTGGCCGTGTTAAAAAAAAAACGGATCATGACTCGTGGTACTTTTTGACGCGACAGCGTTCCCGCTCAGCGGAAAACCTGGCGGCGCCGGCGGCGTGCGAGAAAATGCGGATTGGTCGAACACGCAGTGACGTCACGCGTGCAGTGGCGGATTTGAAAATTCATTAAAACGTCACATGAATTATGAGTATAAGGTGGCAACATCACTCAAAAGTCATTCTGACACTTAAGTATGTAAATTATTTGCACTGTAAAGAAAATTCGGGTGAGATGGGAATCGTGCTTTCTCACGTTCGTTCGACTTTTGTCCGACATTGTCCGTGCCTGCAAAGTGATATGCGAAAAAGACCTCCGGCCAGTGCCACAGAAGGGAGCCACCAATGTCATCGCAGGTTAAATATTCGTCGAATTTTGTTTGTTGCTTTTGAAAGAGATAGCTGTTTTCGGTACGTATATCGAGATTATACGACGTCATCCTGCTTGTCGTAGTGTCTGAGTCGTAACCGAAATCAGCATTGAGTCACGTCTAGTTAACGACTGCTAAAACATCACTGTACTAAGGCACCTCTCTGGCAAAAACATGGCGCATACGCAAGACGGTTGGCTTCGACATCGTGACAATAAGCCGACTCCACTGCTTGGACGTTCGCTGACTTCTTGATTTTTATCCAAGTTAAAGACCATTCACTGAAATTTGAGAACATTTTCATATCCCACAATGCAAATTGTTACTTCGCGTATTGGTGGCTGCATTACACTGTCTGTGGTAAAACTGTGGTCTGTGCTTCTATGCCTGCAAATGTAGCAGGAAATGTTTTTAGTCCTGTATAGCCATATATCAATTTCGCCGTTAGATGTTCTTCAGTGTGCAAAATATTGGTGATTAAGTATTAGTATTCGTCTTATTGAATCCATGTCTATCAGTTACATTGAACCAGTATTATTACTTTTTACTAATATGCAGCATTTTTGTTTGGAATTACTATGTATATTATGTATTTTGTGTTTACTATATATTTTGTGTTTACAGTTTCTATGTATACTACATGCTCTTATCTTCGTACAATTTTAATCGCAGCTTTGTATTATTTCTGCTGTTATCCGTTGCCAAGAGAAAACAAGGGGTAAGAACCGTTGTCAATCTGCTCGAGAAGCAGCTTTTTGTTCTTATCCTTGCATTTATTTCTGTATTGAAAGAAATGCTAAATAAATTGATTTGATTTGAATGCACCGCCCTGATTATCAAGAATCGTTTATTTTAAGGCGACAGCCTTTAATGCTCATACTGTCGTCTGTTAACAAAGCGTGTCAAACGCGTTTAACTCGGGAACTAAAAAAGATAGAAGAAACCCAATGACTGCTTCAGATAGAGGAAAAAATGAACCTAAAGCCAGGTTTGATGACTGTAGATTAATTAGTTAATTATTTATAGGCAGAAATGTCGAAATTGCGTCGCAATAACGCAGACGTCGATATAGCCACGGGAACGGTGTGACGTCACTTCCACCGGAAGTCATCACGGCATAGTGAACATTGCCACAGAATGGTCGGAAAAAACGTCGGATTTGTGTCAAATTAGATGGAGAAATGAGTAATTAAGCGTAATTAGCACTAAAGATTCCCGAAAGATGTACAAATTAGATATCGATATAGCCACGGGAACGGTGTGACGTCACATCCACCGGAAGTCGTCACGGCATAGTGTCCTCGGCTTTCGCCTCTCAGCACTTTAGTGCCAAAGTGTCCTCGCAATTTTTTTACAAAAATGAAAAGTGCATCCATTACGCGAGGAAATACGGTACATGTCACCGGAGAAATATGGGACAACTCTCTTTTTTTTTTCCCCATTCGCATACAGAGTGGGACTACCGCAAAAAGATCCGCAATCTCGCCGCCTCCGAAACCATCGGTCTTGTCCCCAGCCCTCCATCTGTTCGGACGAAATCTCTACCGAGTGCGGGCGCGCGTAATCCGCGACGATATAATCTATTCCCCATTACGCAGTCCGCAGTATTGACAGGGCCACGGCCCAGCGCGCGGGCGGTGGAAACGTTTGCCGCGCGTGGTATCCGCGAGGCCGCCGCCGCGGCTTCGGAGGGAGACGCTTTGAGGGGGACGGGTCAGCCTAGACGGGCACAGCTCCGTGTACCGCATTGTCGCGGATTCAGGCCCCTTTCACAGCGAAAGCTGCTTATCTTCCACCGCGGGTCACGCGTAGTTCGTCCCCGTGGTAAGATGACCACCCTGTAACATGTAGCCCGTGCCTCGCGCATCGTGCAGCCTTCATTGTGCAGTCGTCCACAGACCTGTGCAGAGCGCTCGAACTGCGTGTCGTCTGCGTTCCGCAGCGCGCAGAGCGCCGTCTAGCGGCAACGCCTGGTTCGAGATTACGCATCTTTGAGTGTCGTCTGAGCCGTAGCGTTTCTTGCTATTACCTAAAGGGAAAGCTGGCGGCGCTGCACTTCAACCACGATGGACGCTCAAAGCATCATGGGCCGGTGAGGTATTTGGTGCGGGACAGTCGTATTTTTTTCGGGAACACGGAGTGTCACTACTGAGGGCTTTCATTCCGAAAACGCTGTTCGTGTGTGCGCAGACGACTCTGGCACGAACGCAGCGTGCAAAAGCCATAGTAACGAAACC
Source organism: Amblyomma mixtum (assembly GCF_055824585.1). Taxonomy (NCBI): domain Eukaryota; kingdom Metazoa; phylum Arthropoda; class Arachnida; order Ixodida; family Ixodidae; genus Amblyomma; species Amblyomma mixtum. Next base: position 155,125,810 of record NC_143015.1, read on the forward strand.
GCAACAACACACGACGCCAATAAAAGACCTTACGTTCCCGAAATGCCATTAAAAAAACCTTTTAAAGTGTTTAAGTAGCAACATTTTTTTAAAAACAAATTTCCATTTAAAAGTGCGCCTGTTAAGCACGAATTATTAGTTTTTGTGGTGTTCAATACTCGGCCAATTAGGAGAGCTAGCCATCTCTTATTTTGGGAAAACTTTGCATTTACATGCTTTTCTGCTCGTTTGTTTCAATTTATAGACACGATATTGAATGTTAGGGCATTCGTGATTATCGAACAGCGTTTATTTTCGCACTATATTTTTTGGCCGAAAGCTGTGGTTCTGCAGTCGGTAGCTCACCGGCCCATGATGCTTTGAGCGCCCATGGTGGCTGAAGTGTTCTTCTTGAGGGGTCTCCATGCAAACTCCCATAGAAGGGGCGCCAGCTTTCCCTCTAGGTAAGAGTAAGAAACTCTACGGTCTGAGCATCGGACATTCGCTACCTCGAACTAGGCGCTGTCGCTAGACGTCGCTCTGCGCGCTGCGGAGCGCAGGCGGCACGGAGGTCGAGCGCTCTACATAGGACTGTGGACGACAGTACGACGCGTGGGACGGGAGCTCGAAAGATGCTGTAGAACGCTTTAAGGCGTCGTAGAAGTCAACCATGGATGCGAAACCCCAGGTTAGCGCTTGGGCCAGTTTAAAGTTTCAGGTTACCATGGGTGGACACCGAGAACGTACTCTAACATAGGGATTAAAGAAGGGGTGAAGGAAGGGGCAGATATTTAAAAAAAAAAAGAAACAGCCAATCAAGAAAATCGCACACTTACTGTGGCTTAGTTTAGCAGCATGGCGCAAGCGTAGTCAATTTTAACGCGAGAGCATTAAATGTCTCGTTCTCCAGAAAATCCGGCGTCGGTGTTGTGAGCGAAAAACCACGAGCATGACTCTGGCAGGTGGTGCCCAGAGAGCAGCCTATAGGAGGCATGTGGGCCACCTAGGTCACGTGACCTTGCGACGTCATCACAACCTGCCCACCATGGCAGGTGGCAGTTAAATTGATGATTGGCCGCTCGGGAGGGGCAACCTGGATCGCACAAGGCCCCACCGGTGGCAGCACCTACCACCCCAGGGCGGTGGCGCATCGCTTAACCGCTGCACCACTGCGTCAGGAGGAGAACGAGTACTTCCAGGGATTTATGAATGCAAAGTGGGAAATGACCTTCTGCATACATGGGAATTAACACATTACGTAAGCTATCGCGTCGTACCCTTTAGGCGGAGCTTAAGTGTCCCCTCCGATTTTTTTTTTATGCGAAGCATATTGCTAGAGCTACCACTCACGCCGTCGCCGTGGGACCCCTAGACGTCACACCACGTGACACCGTGACGTCACACCACGTGACACCGTGAGCTCACACCACATGACACCGTGACCTCACACCACATGACACCGTGACGTCACACCACGTGACATCGGATGAGAGAGGCGGCCTCCACCTAGCGCCGTCGCCGTGGGACCCCTAGCCGTCACGCCACGTGACACCGTGACGTCGTCGTGACGATGCCATCGCACAGACGCCGGAATGTCCTCGAGCGGCATTCCCGCGCATTTCGAACGCGCGTTCACACTCGGTGTAGGTGAAACGCTCGCTCCACCGGGCAGGCGGACGCGGCTTCCGTGGCAATCCAGGCGCCCACCCAACGCGCGTCTCGGGGTTAGTCGGCGTTAAGCTGTAGCCATGCCGTTGTCTTCCCCCACGACGAAGGCTTCTAGTGGTTGTATTAAAATTACCAAGTATGCAACCAAGGAAAGCCACGTATTACCGAGCCTAGCCACCAATATGCTTCGCATCTGACTAGGCTTAACCTTAGCTAAGCCTCAGCCATATTTTTTTTTTCGTTTTTCTTCATATCTGTGGCCCAGGAAATGAGACGAGAGGAAAGAGTAATTTCGACAGTTCCGCAGTTATTTAGACAATGAGTGCGAGTCGCTTATTTCCGCCGTTGTTGCAGTTCCGCCGTGCAGTACATAGAGTGATAAACTTCACTGCTTTGCTGGGACTTCGCGACCGGCGAACACGTCCGACTCTTAGTGCAGTGGCACGAATGCACAGGATTCGATACAGGGAGGACCGACGCTGTATCCGTTTTATTTTTGATCCCCTCGCGCTGTATGTCTCATCTGGGAGCGCTGCCATGGCGTGGGGGAGATAGGCTTGCTACTACTATCAATCTCATTCCTTCACTCCAGAATGGGACGAAAAGCCCAGCGTTTTATTTCGTGAAATATGCAGGTCAGAAAACTAATTTAAAAGTACTTTGAATCCTTAGAAGGCGTTCGAGGACTGTTAGGAACTGCGCAGCGATGATGTGGACAAAGAAAATGAACACTTTGAACACTTACAGACAAAATGGGCGCTGAGTGCCGAATCGACAGTTCAACGTGAACCAACTAGCTAGGACAAGAACTTCAACTGCTGCAACAACATACACGACCAACATTCTCGAAAAAAAAATTGAATATAGGAAAATTGTAAGGTACTGTTGTGAAAATATCGAAGGTTATGGTTCATTTTTCCGATTAGTAGCAAAATCTTTATTGTAAAGTTTTTCCGTCGCTCGCACCCAGCAGTCAAAGCTGCCATAGAAAACCAATGGGGAATGCTTTTGACGACAGTAAAAACGTTAAAAGCGGAAAAATGGGAAAATAGGAAATGTTTATCACTGAAATTACGGCGGTAAAAAGTAGGACGGAGTGCCTCTCAATAACGCGCGGCTTAAATGCGTGTAAACGCGGTACACTTGACGGCACAGCCGCCGAACAGTGACACATAGCACCACCGCTGTAGTGGGCACGTAGGCAGTGCGGGAAAAGAAAAAAAAAAGCGTGCTGTCGCGCAATCGCCTGTCGCGCAGCGTAGTGCACTGCAAAGCACGTGGGCGATGTGGAGAAGCGCGCCCCGCGCAAAACAAGCGAGGCGGGGGAACGGCTCCGTGACGTCACGGAGAGGAAGAGGAGGAAGCCAGGAGTGACGTCACATCGCAAGGCCGTAGGAAGAAGAGGAGGAAGGAGTCGCCGTATACTCGCGGTCGTAACGAGGTCACACCCGCGCACCCGTGGAGATAGCCGCGAAGACACAGCCAAAAACAATGAAAACAATTCCGCGCGTGCGACCCCCATTGATGCCAAGGTTAGCTCCGCGCACCCTCCCCGTTGAGTTAAGCGCGTTCGGCGAGCATGTTTGGGGGATTATCGTGGGACTCCACAGGTTCGGTCTCCCGAAGAATGTGTGATTGGCTTTTGCTGCAATGGCTACTAGCTGTCATGACGGGAGATCTCAGACGTAGTGAGGCGGCGTGCCCGCTTACACACCGTAGCATATTTATACAAAAATTTGCACCCGTCTAAGGACTCGTGTGGCTCAGGGCGATAAGAAATATGCGGGATGGGAAGCAGTAAGGACATACTTCACACAACTGTCAAGAGAGAGTTGTGTGAACTCTCCCACTCGCCCAACTCTCTTGGCGCTCCTGTTCTTCGTCCATCATCATCATCATCATCCAGACTACGCCCACTGCAGGGCAAAGGCCTCTCCTATGTCTCTCCAATTAACCCCGTCCTTCGCCAGTTGCGGCCAACGTTCTTCGTCCACAAATTCCTATCCCTCTCTAACCTCCTCTTTATTTTGTGATTCGTGGTCAAGTGTAGATTGCAGGGTATTAAAGGCAGGCGTGCTCTTTACTTTACGCCAGCCTGGTCCCAGGACCGTACTTATTGCTCGGACCGAAAACAGTGGAAGGGGCCCGGCGATTACTTCGTTACAGCCGTAACTTCGTTATAGCCCGTGATGGCCGAGCTTCCAAGGGGAATCGACACTATATTTCGTTATATCCATTATTTCGCTATAATGAGGTTCGACTTAGTACCCTTAACCCCTTTTTGTGTTTTATTGCGTATTTTTGTGTATTTCTGCGTGTAAACTTTTCCTTCTCGTGGCACAGCCTCTGCGAGTATAACTAGCATTTTCTAAATAAGTAAATAACGTACCCACCAATCCTGAACAAAAGCATCTTTGAACGGGAAAGAGTACATGAGTGCATTTTTTTTTTCATACGTTCTAAAAATTCACTCCAACAATCAATGTATCCGCAGATCTCTCATCGGCAAGCTTGAATTTTATTTTTTGCTCTTAACGTTTTTGCAGCCGACAAAATCTTTACTTTCTATGACAGTCCTAACTGCTCGACGCGAGCGACGGAAGCACTATAAAAGAAATATTTTGCAACATATCGAAAGAATGGACCACTAACTTCAATGTTTGTGTACCAGCGCCTACCAGATAACCGCTGGTCCTTAAGGGTAACGGAGTGGATTCTAAGAGAAGGAAAGCGTAGCAGGGAATGGCAGAAAGTTAGGTGGGCGGATGAGATTCAGAAGTTTGCCGGAATACGGTGGCCGTAACTGGCAAAGGACAGGGTTAATCGAAGAGACGTGGGAGAGGCCTTTGCACTGCAGTGGGCGTAGTCAGGCTGATGATGATGATGATACTAGTACCTTAGAGTTTTCCAATATTGAAAATTTTTGTGCAAAAATTTCGGACACGATCCGGATGCGGACGTAAAACATATACTGGTGCATTAGAAACGTCAGTCGTAAACTACGACAGTGCAGTATACCAAGGCATCCGGCGTCGATTAGAGACCAAAGACCCGAGGTCACTCAGCAAGCTCGAAACGCGCCCAAAGACATATGGGTCAAGCACCTCTGCTCTATGAACACAAGGCGGGTCGTTCTGAAACGCTAGGTGGCACTTGAACAGCGCGCCTATATGCAAGCGGTCGTAGGCTCTAGCACACGTGCTTCGGCAAATACATCTGTCCGCAACAGTCGTATGGGGTCGGCGGTTATGTCGGGTGCGCACAACGAACAAAGCTCCCGTGGGCTCCACTTTGCAGCCAGGAAATAACAATGCAAGGACGCGGTAAAATGCATCGCGAGCAGCGATCAGGTTCAGCCCTCTATTGCATTCGTGGATACGTGGGCGACTCAGCCCTGTAGTCACGCCCCGCCCAACTAAAGAAAAAAAAGGTAGAAAACGAAGAAAAAAGAAAGAGGTGAACGAAGGAAAGACAGAAGGAAGGAAAGAGAGATGTGGAGAAAGAAGCAAGGGAAGAAAGAAACCGGAAGGGAGGAAAAAGGGACGAAGAAAGGGCGGAGAAACGAAGTTTATGGTTTATGGGGCTAAACGTCCCAAAGCGACTGAGGCTATGAGAGACGCCGTATTGAAGGGCTCCGGAAATTTCGACCACCTGGGGCTCTTTAACGTGCACTGACATCACACAGCACATTTGCCTCTAGAATTTCGCCTCCACCGAAATTCGACCGCCGCGGCCGAGATCGAACGCACGTCTTTAGGGACAGCAGCTGGGCGCCATAACCACTGAGCCACCGTGACGGCGGAGAAAGAAAGTAAAGCAAGGAAGGAAACGCAAATATTGAGGGGCGATCAATTCGACTGATGCAGAGGAAATCCGAGAGCGATCTTCTCTATCTTCTCTTCAAATTGTGCTGTCGTTCTGCAGCCTGGATGATGAACTGTACCGCTACGACCACTTACGTCACTTGTAACTTCACCAAGCCACTATCAGCACTGGAACCCGACGACTATACAGGGTGTTTCACCTAAAACTTCACACAATTTTTAGAAATGGGCTTTTTGAGTCAGAACAGCGCTTTTTTTCGGCATGGCGTTGTCAGCGGGGACGTACATCAGAATACAGCTAATACTTTCTAACTATCAGGCTGGTTAACTAATATTGAATATTTAAGTTTTTAACTATAACATCAAGACCCCTTAATTACCGAAAGGCGTGTAACTAACCGTAGGTAATATCCATATCGGTTTTCAGAATTTAAAAAAATGTGGTTACCCTCGGCGTTGTGGACCAACAAATTTCGACGACTACATCGCATCAAAATACATGCGCTTTCGAGAAGCTTGCAAGCAAAGCAACCTCTTCAGTGCTCCTAACTCCTCGAAATAACCGAAATTTGTACGGCCACAGCGCTGAGGGTAACAGCGTTTTCGAAACTCTAAAAATATAATACTGTTATTAATTACGGCGGGCTACACTCCTGTCAGTATCTAACGAGACTAACTGTAATTCTTGAAAAGTTAACTATTAAATATTAGTTAGTGAGCCTGCTAGTTGGCACGTCTTAGCTGTATTCTTATGCCCTACATTGCTGACAGTGCTATGGCGAAAAAAGCGCCCTCCTAAGTCAAAAGCCTATTTTTAAAATTTGAGGGACATCTTAGGTGAAACACCCAGTATGATATCTATGTATCTATATCTTTATACACAACTGATAACCAAGTCTAGACCTATTTGGGTGAACAGGGAACCCGTACAGGATACCATATGGCATGTTCGTTTCCACACTCGGACCGTGAGTGCAACGTCGCTTAATTCGCTCCTTCCAGGCAGTTCCTCGGCGGTCGCCGCGTGGGTACCGTATGAACGCGAATTTAATCCCATGACGATTGCGGAGGGTTCCGAGGAACCGGAGAAGTACTGCGAAATATGCGTGCAGTTCCGTACCTCGAGGATGCCTTCAGTGCCGAGACGCGCTCTGCAATGTGTCTAAGTTACGGGAACATGTTTCGCACTCGGCTGCATACTGAACACCACCACTTGCGAAGCATCCTTCATGTCTATGTATGTAACGCTGCACATTTTTTGTTTTACATGCCGAGGAAGTGTCCTGTGCATTCGTACATTCTCGCTTCCATGATGAGCTCATGCAATCCGCTAGTTTCGGCTTGCAGTGCCTGAATATCTTGTGAAACACTGCAAGTGCGCGCTTAGTTGTGGATTACCGAAGCTATTTAATCTTATGATGCAATACTCTCTGCGGTTCTTGTATATAGAGATTCGGCACTCTGACTGATAAGGATCTCGGAGGTTAGCGCCATTTAGGACTGTCCTTGTGAAAAGGAGAAGCTTCAGGACGGCCCTTATCAAAATAATCTATAGACAGTCTATAGACTTCTTATAGACTTCCTATAGACTCTATTGATTCCCTATTGATATTGATTTTCGTCTATTCATAGTCTATAGACTGTCTACAGAAAAATATACTAAAAGTGTATGGCCACAAATCTATAGATTGTCTATAGGCTGTCTATAGCATTAATATTGCCTATAGACTGCTCTCTAGGATTTTTCCATAAACAGTCTATAGACTATGTAGACCGAATTATACAGGCACTCTATGGATTGTACTAACGCAGCTCCCGTTTTGAGTTGATCAATTTAGCTTCGTGCTGCCATCTATCAGCTATAGGTGTCCTGGCAAGTATACAGAGACTGCCCCCGGACCGGAACTAATTTTGATGCCATAGCATTAGCAGCCTCATCCGGAAAAAAACGTGTTGTCGGAAGCTAAATTCGTTCACTGGCTGGAAGGAAAGTGACGTCACTAGAATGGAGCATTCTCAACGGCTGGAGACAAGTGACGTCACCAAACCGGAGGTGATGTCACTTCCGTTAAAGGCATTAAAAGCTGCTAATGCTATCACACTGCCAACCCATAATGGAATTAGGTGTACATGTGAATTCTTTATCACAGTGCTCAATTTCGCTGTAAGCTGTACAGCTTTCCTTTAAAGCCGCATGGCTGCACTCGGGTGGACGCTACGGAGTAAATACCTCCTTATTACAAATCTACTCTACCTCGGAGGTTCTCTCCAAATCTTAATGGACTTACTCTTAACCCTATGCTCAATATCAGGGCAGGTATCTGCTACTTAGACTGGCCTTTAACCTCCAATAAATCGCCTCATGAGGCGATGCATTTAATTCGTTTTACTTCGAAAGGAAACATTCAAATTGGTTTGGTTTGGTTCATGGGGTTTAACGTCCCAAAGCGACTAAGGCCATGAGAGACGCCGTAGTGGAGGGCTCCGTAAATTTCGACCACCTGGGGTTCTTTAACGTGCACTGACATCGCACAGTTGCATATAGATCATAGAGTTTCTTACTATTACCTAGAGGGAAAGCTGGCGGCGCTGCACTTCAGCCACCATGGACGCCCAAAGCATCATGGGGCGGTGAGCTACTTGTTGCGAGACAGTCGTAGTTTTTCGGGAACATGGAGTGGCACTACTAAAATTTTTCATTCCGAAAACGCTGTTCGTGTGTGCGCAGACGACTTTCGCGCGAACGCAGTGGGCAAAACCCATAGTAGTGAAAACGCGACGACACACGACGCCAATAAAAGGTTTCACTTTTCCGAAATGCCATTAAAAAACCTCTTATAGTATTTAAGCGACAACATCTTTTTTGAAAACATATTTACTTTTAAAAGTGCGCCTGTTAAGTACGAAATATTAGTTTCTATAGTGTTCATTACTAGGCCAATAGGAGAGCGAGTCGTCTCTAATTTTGGGCAAACTTTGCACTTAAATGCTTTTCTGCTCGTTTGTTGCAATCATTAGACAAGATATTGAATATTAGGACGTTTGTAGTTATCAAAGAGCTTTATTTTTCTATTATATTTTGGCCAAAAGTTGCAGTTCCGCAACAAGTAGCTCTCCGCCCCATGATGCTTTGAGCGCCCATGGTGGCTGAAGTGGTCTCGGGGGGTCTCCATGCAAACTCTCATAGACGGGCTGCCAGCTTTCCTTCTAGGTAATAGTAAGAAACTCTATGATATAGATGGCTTGCACTGACGTCAAGGCAGCCGCCATGTTGCCGAACCAGGAGGAGGGCGAGAATTTCGCGCGTTCCTATAATCGGCTTGTACCCACTTAATTGATATGTACTGCATCGTGATAGGTACGCATGGGTCCCCATCACGGTGACGTCACGTGAGAGCCGTCTATACAGAACAAGTTCCCGAGGCTAAAAATGATACTGTGCGAGACCGCCTATCTTATTACACTAGAACAGTCTTCAAAAACTGCGAGAGGTAAGGATTGATAACTAGTACATAAAAATAAGCGGTACGCGGCAACCGGTACACAAAGGCCAAATGTTGTACAGTCAAGATATGGAAAACCTTCAAAACAAAATCGTACTCCGGTGCACAACCTTTTTATACGCACGAAAAAGTTCCCTTTCCGCTTAAAGATCACGCGTAACGTGAACTCGTCCGAAACCTACCCTCTTAAAATGAATACGCCTATATGGGAGTAAATAGAGAGTAAGCTGTACTCTACACTGTGTACTATACAGCTGTACTCTACACAGGAATACGCCTATATGGGAGTAAGAAGGGTGTAAACTCTCCTCTAGCGCACTCCCTTTTATAAAAAGGGGTGCGTACAGGACGGAATGCTCCCTTTTTACTCCGTCATTTTTAGAGCGCAGTCCACACCTTTCTACAAAAGGAAGTACGCCAGAGGAGAGCTCACTCCTTTTAAGGCCCTTAATTCCTCGTCGTTGTCGACAGAAGGTCGTCAGCAGAGGTGTCACGCTTTTCGGTTGGTCGAAATGGTTATGACGTCAGAGTGCGCGCATTCGCTGTAATGAGGTCACCCACGGATGTTTGACCCCCCTTTCGGAGCAGACGACAACTAATAAAAAACAGTTGTCGTCCGCTCCGACAGGGAGCGTAAGGTGTCCGTGGGTGACCACATTACATACCTGATTACTGCGAACAGAGCCATGGATGCAACTGAACTCATCGCAGCAGAGAAAGAGTCGTGCTAAAGAAGCACTCTAAGTCGGCAGTCACAGTGTGTAGTTTAATGTGTAGTCAAAATATGCAGTCAAATAAAGCGCTAGTACAACACAAATAGTCTCGCAGTCGATGCCAAACAGTGCACCAGTAAAGGCTTTCGCCTTGCAGCACCTTAGAGAGCCAAAGTGCCCCCTGATTTTTTTTTTTGTCCTTTCTGTGCTGCGCTAAGTACGCGTTAATGCGGCACATACGTCGTCCCGAGAGAGCTCGCTACGCGACCAGCACGCGTGCTTAGGGACACCGCATTCCGAAGTACCTGCACCCACTCCATCCATCGCTTCGAGGTGTTTATCTCTTTCTCTCTCTTTCTCTCGCTCGCTCCGCTTTCTTTCATTTCTTTTTCTCCCTGCTCACTCGTTCTTTCCCCCTCGTCGTCCGCTCAGCTGTGGTCTCCTGCGTAGGTGCGTGGGACGTTCATTCAAGAGTCCCCCCAAGGTGCCGGCGTGGGTGCGAGCGGCGTCTGTCGCAACGCGACGCAATTCGCTCGCGGCCAGCGCGGTCATCGCCGCGCGCTTTCTCACCTCGCAGTGCGAGGGCTTCGCGTGGAGCTTACACTTTGAGTTGGGTGACGCTCATGTGAATGTAACAGCTGAAGACAGGCAAACCAGGTGCCGAGTGTTGCAGCGCTGTTAAAGGGACACTAAGGATATACAGCAGAATATCGCTGTAATGAAACGGTCTATAACGAAATGACGGATATAACGAAGGAATGAAGATTCCCCTTGAAAGCTCGGTCAGCACGGGCTATGATGAAGCTACGGCTGTAACGAAGTAATTGCCGAGCCCTTTTAACTTCCTTCCTTCGTTATATACATTACTGCACTATAAATCGCTTCGTTATAACGAAGAGATTTAGAGTGCAGTAATGAATATAACGAAAGAATGACGACTCCCCGTTGAATCTCAGTCATCACGGGCTATAATGTCTCTCTTTACTCTTTTATTACCACCTTCCACCGTATACCCCTACGGCGCGTTTGCGACATCCACCTAGAAGTAGGTTACTTTATGGGGTTTAACGTCCCATAGCGACTCAGGATATGAGGGACACCGCAGTGCAGGGCTCCGGAGATTTATACCACCTGGGGTTCTTTAACGTCGTCTTTAATGTCGCCTTCATCGAAATTCGACCGCCGTGGCCGGGATCCAACCCGCGTCTTTCCGGTCAGCGGCCGAGCGCCGTAACCACTGAGCCACCGCGGCGGAGTTGAAGTAAGTAAACTAGATACGGTGCACCGGATTATAAATACAGCATGCTTAACACTTTATTAAACAAAAAAGTATTATACAGTGACACAAACAAAGAATCGGCTACTAAGCCGGAAGACCCGGGTTCAATCCCGGCCGCGTTACAGTGGAAGTGAAACTCAAAAGACCCTGGTGCACTGTGCGATGCCATGGTACGTTAAAGAACCCCAGATGGTCTATAAATGAATCCGAAGCCCTCCACTACGGCGTCCCTCAAAGCCCAAGTGGCGCTTTCAAACGTTAAATCCCAAAATTTTCAATTTAGTTTCACACAATGAAAAGCGAGAGTACGATAAACGATACTACATTAACTTGTGTCGCTTTTAGATGTTAAATCCAAAAATCAGTAATTTAGCTTAAAAGAAAGAAAAACAAGCCTATGATACGATTTGGTTTGGTTTGGTTTATGGGGTTTAACGTCCCAAAGCGGCCAAGGCTATGAGAGACGCCGTAGTGGAGGGCTCCGGAAATTTCGACCACCTGGGGTTCTTTAACGTGCACTGACATCGCACAGTACACGGGCCTCGAATTTCTGCTCCAAAGAAATTCAGCCGCCGCGGCCGGGATCGAACCCGCGTCTTTCGGGCCAGCAGCCGAGCACCATAGCCACTGAGCCACCGCGGAGGCAAGCGTATGATACACGATACTACATCACCTTCTTGAAACTAAGTCCCGCCTGGAAAAATGCCCCATCTCCCACACACTCGCACAAAGTGTAATACATCATCTCGCACGGGTACCAAGAGTGCGCAACTCCTCACTCCCCTGCCCCTGGCCTGTTTTTCTTCACCGGTATCACTTTCGTCCTTCAGGCTACCCTGTTCGCGGCAGAATAGCGGGGGAGTGGCGGTCTTCGTAGCGCGCGTACACGCCGCGGGCTACGCGGACACACGTGTTCGCTCCGCGTGGCGATACCAGAGTACACGCTTTTGCCACGCTCTCCACCCCACCGCTACTACCACGCAAGCAAGCCGTACGCACAGGCAACAAGCGAAAGAGAGAAAAAGAAAAAAACGCGCCCGCCAACGCAGTGGAAACGCAACTCGGTGAAGGCCGCGGTCCCCTGCAGCAGCTGGAGAAAGGCGGCGGAGACGGTGAATGAAGGTGACGACACGACGCCACGCGACGGCAGGCCACGCCCCCGTTCACAAATCGGTTGCGACAACGGAGCGGGTGACGCGGCATCCGGAGGTATATAGCGCCCACCGTAGACACGCCGAGACCGCAACCAAAACAACCACGCTTCTTGCGCAGTCTCGATATAGCGTCATTCATTATACGCCCCAGTGACCCCGAGACGCGATTCGAGAACGTTCGCGAACATTCGCGCACCTGCGGAGTACGCCCTTATAAAAATGGTCTATAGACAGTCTATGGACTTCTTATAGACTCTACTGCCTTCCTGTAGGTATTTATTTTTGTCTATTCATAGTCTATAGACTGTCTATAGACAAAAGTCTATTAAAAGTTTGGCTTATAGGGGTTTAACGTCCCAAATCAACTCAGGCTATGAGGGACGCCGTAGTGGAGGGCGCCGGAAATTTCGACAACCTGGGGTTCTTTAACGTGCACTGACATCGCACAGCACACTACCTCTATAATTTTGCCTCCATCGAAATTCGACCGCCGCGGCCGGGATCGAACCCGCGTCTTTCGGGTCAGCAGCCTAGCGCCATAACCACTTAGCCACCGCGGCGGCTCTATTAAAAGTGTATGGCCATAGATCTATAGAGCGCCTATAGACTGTCTATAGCATTTGCATCGCCTACAGACTGTGCGCTTGGATTGGTCTATAGAGAGTCTATAGACTTTATAGACAGAAGTCTATGGACAGTCTATAGACCATCTAAAGAAATTTTTGTAAGGGGCGCGCGCTCTCCCCAAGAGATCCGAGAGGAAGTCTCGGTGGAGATCATTTGTGAATGACCACTCCGAGGACTGTGTTGTTCCGATCGGCCCTCAATAAAGAAACACCGATCATAACCCAATCCAATTTTCGGCCTCAGTAAGACTAAATAATTTTCGGGTCACGGGCATATTGCATGTGTACGCGAGTGGGCTTCAGGATGCTCGAGGTGCATCAGAAATGATAACAGCATCAAAAGGAAGTCCACGATTGACTCTCACGGGTTCCTGCAAGCTACATCAAAACTTTCTACACCGTCATCTCCACTTTCAGTGCGTAAGGAAGCTTACATGCGTAGCTGCTCGTGAATTTTCCACCCGGTGACGAGAATGGTGCAGTTAGGCCGACCCAAACCATTGCAATATATCCACGTTCTGACTTCTCAGAAAGAAAGAGTAGTAGACTATAAAGAAAGTTCTGCACGTGCCTTGTTGTACTTATCCGCATCTCAGTGCATATATATTTCTTACACTGGGATTTTTTATCTTTATTTGTTTAGACATTAAAGTGGGATTTACTGAGTACGTTGGGAAACTGGCGGAAGACCCTTTGAAATTTCTGACGTCGTAGAAGTCTTTTTCAACCCCGATTCCGAAAGCAAAAAATACGCACAGCTAGCAGCAAAAGTTCTGTATACCACTCTTTTGTTCTCTTTTCTTTCTTCCTTTTCATTTTTCCTTGTTAATTTTCTTTTGTTCCTCAAGAGGCACGCATTCCCGAGGTCCGTTCCAGATGCTTCCGGATCTGCGACTGACCGTAGTTGAACTTAACTCGTGTTTACGCTTTTAAACCAGCCCAATGTCTGCGCGTTGCGGATGACAAACACAAATTCGACTCGAGTTACCCCGTTTCGATTGCCAACTCGCTCGCAATCTTCCAAGAAGCGCTTCGGAAACGACACGCACGGGCGGTTCCGAACACCGCCAGCGACTTGTTCGGACCGCCATGCATACCATCTCCAAGCTAACACTCGGGCGCTCATGTTTCAGCGCGTCCCATCAGGCACGACGAAAAACAGATCGCCCACACAGGAAACAACCTCCCCAACGCACACACCAAGCGTCACCCTCGACGCACACACAACAAAAAAATAAAAAAGCGCAAATACTCGCACGCTCGCCCCTCGCGACAAGGCCGCAATTACAAGCCGGTTGAATGGAGTGGGAACAGAAAAAAATTAAAAAGCTCCCGCTACGTGGCGTTAATGATTGCCTTCTGAAGCAGCTAGGACCGAGTTTGCTCGATGGTGCGACGCTGTAGCGCGGCTTAGCGTCGCTTGGCGTCGCTTAGCGCTTGGCGTTAAGCGAAACGACGGCGCCGGAGGCGGGATGGAACAACGGACAGGTGACAGCCGCTTTCGGATTTTCGCAACGGAGAAAGGCGTCCGTACGAAGCGGCTCATTAGGAGCCCACTCACAGAGACACACAAATTGCAATTTCGCAACTATCTGGCCCTCTTTAATCGTCTACGCCTGCAGTTCAAGCACTCTAAGAAGTCCTTCAGAGCCGACACTCTTCGCGTGTACACCTGGATACATTTGACTGCATACAGAGCGGAACGCATATACGCCGCTGCAAATCACCGCTGTTAATTGGATTCTGCCCGTTAGCAGACAGGCTACACAACTAAACACAAAAGAGTAAAAAGTGAGTAGAGTGTCCTAAATACACTCCATTTTATATTAGGGAGGTGCTAGAAAACAGCCTACACCCTTTTTACTCCCATATAGGCGTATTTGTGTTTAGAGTGTAGGCCTCAAACTACTGAAATATACCTGCGCTTAAAAGACACGGACAGAAAGAAAGAGACACACACACAAAGCGCTGGACTTACAACTGAATTTTTATTCGGGAAACACTGCTCTTTATGCACACCAGCAGCTGATAAAAATGGAAGATGGTAACACCCGGATGATAAAAAATTGACAACTGTCTCGTCACATGTCCAGTCCTACCTTCTGCTCACTCACTCTGCTCAAACTACTGTTGCATATCTGATGTAACTATACTAAAAGTTTGCGTCGGAATTCACGCCGGCTAATAGCGAACGGGATTCGATTGCATCATTCTTTCCGTTTAGTGCATCCATTAAAGTTACAGCCTGAACGTACAGCCTCATTTATTTGTTGGCTTGTTTGTTTCTCATGCGTTTAGTCCGTTTAAGACGATTACATTGGAATCAACACAAGTATTACAAAGCGATCGGTTGGATCTAAATACAAAAACATATGGCTCATGAGGTCTCGCCACTGATTTCGACCACCCCGTGCGATTCTTTGACGCGTACCGAGATGTCTATGCAGCCAGGCGCTTACGCATTGAGCCTGTGATCGAAACGTGGTTGCAGCTGCCAGGAATCGAACTCGCGACCTTGTGCCTCAGTGAGCAATTCCGCAGGCGCGTTGAGTCAGCGCGACTGATACATGGCGAACTTTCGTTGGCGGTGCTGCGCCATTAAATACTGTCCCTTCATGTCTGCTACCCCAAGATATTTCGTCAAGGCCGTGGGGACCAAAAACTATCTTCACTAATCTTAACATCCGGTTGCATCAGAAGCGTTAACTGTGGAATTATATACATATATATACACACACATAGCGAAGTATACGCTTCGTTAAAGGAAACATATATATATATCTGACTCGACGATTCGATCGGAAGACCGATCTTTTTCAAGAGATCGGTCTTCCGATCAAAACGTCGAGTCAAATAAATGTTTCCTTTAACGAAGCGTATACTTCGCTATATCCTCCTTTAAGCAGTAAAGTACTTCATGCTCTCGCAACCTATATATATAGGATCCCACCGGCGGCATGTGGTTGTTTTTTCTTCTGCCTTTCTAATCAATTAGCTTTAAGCGACAACATATTCAGTACTAATAAGGGAGTAATTACTCATTGACATCCACCCGAGCACAGCCATACGGCTACAAAGGAAAGCTATACAGCTCCCTCAGAAACTTCGCAGTTAAAGAAAAATTCGTCCTGGTCCGGGGTTCGAACCCGGGACCACCGCTTCACCGGAGCAGTCGCTCTACCAATCGAGCTAACCGGGACGGCATGCTTATGGTAGGGCGAGAGTGAATTGATCAATAACTCTGAGTGGGAACTGTGTTGATCAAATGTTTTGATCACATTCAGTACTATTCTAAATCGAACAGCACAAAATAAATAAATAAATAAAAAATCCCCTGTGTCCCTCGGTTTCTGTGGCTCTTGGCTTCTCTCTCTCATATATATATATATATATATATATATATATATATATATATATATATATATATATAATTTTATGAACATAATGACGGGAATGCTCCGACCTACCGATACGTAGCACAAGCTGCCCCGCCGCGGTGGCTCACTGGTTATGGCGCTCGGCTGCTGACCCGAAAGACGCGGGTTCGATATCGGCCGCGGCGATCGTATACCGGTGGAGGCGAAATTCTAGAGGCCCGTGTACTATGCGATGTCAGTGCACGTTAAAGAACCCCAGGTGGTCGAAATTTCCGGAGCCCTCCACTACGGCGTCCCTCAGAGCCTGAGTCGCTTCGGGACGTTAAACCCCAATAAACCAAACTAAACGTAGCAAATACTTTCTTTTAATGTTTGTCCTGCGGTTGCATCGAGTGGATAAGACTGCCATAGAAAAACAATGAGGTGCGGTTTTGACAATAAATATTAAAGAGCGAAAAGTGTCCCGAGGAGAGATCTGAGGTATATTGATGGTCATGGCGCAGTCTTGAGATATGCGAAAAACTTGCGTCCATAAACAAATTCCCGGCGAAAAAATGGTCGAAAAAAATTCGCTGTGGCTTAGCTTGGTTAATCCCGGTAATTGCGAAAGCAATATCCGTACCTACGCCATGGTTCAGCTGGTAGTGTAGCTGGTGGTGGTGCTTGTGGTTAGACTTGTGGTGATGCATCGGTTATACAATCCAATCCAGTGCAATCTAATCCAATCTAATCCAATCCACTCCAATCCTATCCAATCCAGTCCAATGCAATCGAATCCAATCCAATGTAATCTACTCTAATCTAATGTAATATAACCTAATACAATCCAATCAAATTCAATCCAGTCCAGTCCAATCCAATCTAATGTAACCCAGTGTAATCCAATCTAATCCAACTAATGCAATCAAGGTCAAATGAAGGTCAATGGTGGTCACCGCCGCGGCACGATGGTGGTCACCCTGGAAAGTGCAAATAGCATTGCTTTCGCAATAAGATACCACTCCTTACGCAAAGGTTCAGCCCTGCGATGGTATAGGTGCTGCCACCATTGGGGCTTGTAAGACCCAAGTTGCTCTTCCCGAGTAAACTCTCACTATTAACCATCAACTCAACGGCCACCTTCCAGGGTAGTTAGTTTGCCCACAATGCGGTGGATAGGTTGTCAAGACCCTGCAGGCTCACGTGACCTATCTTGTTCGCCTGGGTTGCTTCTCGGGGGTGAGCGCCTGAGCCTCCCTACGCCGCCCTATTAATCGCTGACAACGCCGACAACGCCGACGCCAGATTTCTTGCGTAGCGGCCGGGGCCTCTAACGCTATCGCGTAAAAATGTAAAAAAATTCGCTGTGGCTTAGCTTGGTTAATCCCGGTAATTGCGAAAGCAATATCCGTACCTACGCCATGGTACAGCTGGTAGTGTAGCTGGTGGTGGTGCTTGTGGGTAGACTTGTGGCGATGCATCGGTTATACAATCCAATCCACTCCTATCCAATGCAATCGAATCCAATCCAATGTAATCTACTCTAATCTAATGTAATCTAATCTAAACTAACCCAATCCAATGCAATCAAATCCAATCCAGTCCAATCCAATCTAATGTAATCCAATCTAATCCAACTAACGCAATCAAGGTCAAATGAAGGTCAATGGTGGTCACCGCAGCGGAACGGTGGTGGTCACCCTGGAAGGTGTACTGTGCGATGTCAGTGCACGTTAAAGAACCCCAGGTGGTCGAAATTTCCGGAGCCCTTCACTACGGCGTCTCAATAGCCTTAGTCGCTTTGGGATGTTAAACCCCATAAATCAAATCAATCATCAAATCAAGTGCAAACAGTATTGTTTTCGCAATAAAAGAATACACACGTCCACTTACTCTCCGCATATGCCGACCTGAAGCGACGGGAAAACAGCGGACAGGGCGGCGCAATCAGTGCCAAACGACATTCGCAATCATCTCGTCTTCCGGCAAGCCACCACGCCACCGTTGCTTGTCGTCGTGGCCGCGGTGTGGGACTCGACACAACGTGGGTGGAAGAGGCTAGGGGGTGGGAGGGCGGGTAAGGAGGATTTGTCCAGTCGTTGACAGGTTCTTGTAGTTTCTTTTCTATTTTGTTCTTTAAATTTCGCAAGAGACGCGGATCGCGCAAGGAACCAGGCGTATACATGCAGTTCCTGTCTGCCGGGATTTTTTCTTTTTTTGCTGCATCGTTTTTCGAATCGCGAACGCGTCACGTGTCGGTTGAGATGACCTTGTGGCCCCCACGTACAACTTTAATCCGGTGAGAGTGTCGATCGCAGCTTCAAAGTGACCCACGACAGGCAGACAGGAAGGCATTAAGGGGGGATGAGGGTCTTGAAAACTTGTTTTTTATTTTTCGACATAACTTGTTCAAACTTAGCACACAGGTGTATCATTGAAGGCTGATTTCAAATATGCATTTAGATTTCAAATATCTCACCTGGAAGAAAATTGATCGCAAAATAACATTCAAATTAGGTAATTTCTTACAGGCCTTTATAGTAATTTACCCGTTAAAGAATGATTTTTTTAAGAATAAGCAGACATTTGCAAAGGCCCAAGGCACATCCTAAAGTTTTCTTTTTTCCTTTAAACATGATATATGAGCAATTAGGTCAAGTGTGGGCTAATTACTGCCACGTCATTTTTTCTTTCCAACTTTGTTGTTTATTTATGATCAACAAAATTAGTTTGTAGACATTCTGTTAGCTTTAGGATGTGCTTTGGGCCTTTGCAAATGTCTGCTTATTCTTTAAAAATGTTTATTTAACTGATAAATTACTAAAAAAGCCCGTAAGAAATGACCTAATTAGGATATTTTATTTTGCCATATATTTCCTTCCAGCTGAGATATTTGAAATATAAATGCATATTCGAAATCAGCATTCAATGATACACCTAGGTGCTAAGTTTCAAAAAGATATGTTAACAAATAAAAAAAGTTTTCAAGACCCTCATCACCCCTTAAGAGCGACAGACAGGAAAAGAAAGAAGGAAGGAAAGAAAGAAAGAAATAAAGGGAGAAAGGGAAAGAAAGAAAGAAAGAAAGAAAGAAAGGAAGAAAGGAAGTAAGAAAGAAAGAAAGAAAGAAAGAAAGAAAGAAAGAAAGAAAGAAAGAAAGAAAGAAAGAAAGAAAGAAAGAAAGAAAGAAAGAAAGAAAGAAAGAAAGAAAGAAAGGAAGATTTATTGGTGTTGTAGAGGCCAATGTGGAGGTCGCCTAGGAGGCGACCGCGGCCACGTTTATTTGAAGGCTGCCGAAAGCGATGACAGCGGCAGAGCGGCAGCAGCGGCGGCAGCGTATGGCCGGGGCCGAGGTACCGAGCGTTCCCCGTTGCGAGTGCTAGTCACCGTCTTTTTCGGGATTCCGCCACTGCCGGCCGCGCGGGTCGCTACAGGATTTAACGTCCCAAAGCTACTCAGGCTATGAGGGACGCCGTAGTGGAGGGCTCCGGAAATTTCGACCACCTGGTGTTCTTCAACGTGCACTGATATCGCACAGCACACGGGTCTCTAGAATTTCGCCTCCACCGAAATTCGACCGCCGCGGCCGGGATCGAACCCGCGTCTTTCGGGTCAGCAAAGGAGATGACGCAGTAAGTCTCACTAGTCTTGATGGACACCCGAACCACGCATCATACTTATAGGTCGCCGGTTCCACCGATTATAGGTCACCGGTTCGAATCCCTGCCGCGAACTAGGCTCTAACCTAACTAGTAAGCTTATGCTGCACGAAATGCTGAGACGAACGACATCATCTGGATCGTTCTCCGGCAAACAGTTGGCATGACACGACTTTTTCTGACGCGCGGTGCCGACAACTATGACGTCGACAGCTTTTCGACCGATATACGCCGCCGCGTAAAACGGTATTAATGCGGCGTTTTCCATGAGGCAAGTCGGCAGGGGAAGAAAGTAGGAACCGGAAGTAGCTGTAGCAGAGCGCTTTCCCATGAGCCTTTGCGTTGACACTAGAAACACACCTCACCCATTGGGATATATGAAACTTACACAAGTATACAGTCATGGCTAAAGTTACTATAATAAATCGGGGTTACAACCCTTACAAATATATTTAACTACTAAGCTACTCTATATGCTACCGCTCAACACGAAATTTCCAGCACAGAGAAAAGCTGTGCTGCTGCTCTTCTCGGCTTCGTTTTTTATTTTTTTCCTGCTAGTTATTTTTCTAATACGTTATTTTTTATATTTCTATATATTCATTTTCGTTTTAATTATTTTTTTTACTGCGCAATGCATCCGCCGGCTCGTTGCCGCTGACATCATGCGCTTTGCGGCAGGGGACTGCTTACGGAAAGGCGTTGTGGACCTACTCCCTATATAACAAATTTTCGCTGCAATATAAACGGCAAAGGTCGTTATTACAGCGTGGTGCTATGGGTTGGTCCCCGAGGATTCTTGCCCGCAGTTTACGAACAGAAGTTCCAAATCTCTAAAAATGAATAAAATAAACCAATTTGGGCAGTTGAAATGAATAACTGCGCTATTTCAATCCCACAGCTGACCCGAAAGACGCAAAGTCCGACCCCGGCCGCGGCGGCTGAATTTCGATGGAGGCGAAATTCTATAGGACCGTGTACTGTGCGATGTCCGTGCGCGTTAAAGAACCCCGGAAGGTCGAAATTTCCGGAGCCCTCCACTACGGCGTCCCTCGACGCTTTGGGACGTTATAAACTCCCATAAACCATTTCAGTCCAATATGCTCACTTTAATTTGCAGCTCATTTTCATTTCCTCCATGTCGACTTGAAGACAAGGAGCCATTCCACAGTTCAGCTGATGATGATAGTGAATGTATATGGCGCAAGGGCATCTGCGGCCAAAGAGCGCCATGGCACAAGGTTATTTTCGTTTTGCTCAAGGTACTGTCAAACACCCATCTTCCAAGCTTTTCACCCCGAGTAATCAGAGCACCAGGCCAGGGGAAAGCTTGTACCTATTATATCACCGGTGGGTACCCGGCGGCACTGGGGATCGAACACCGCCCCTCCGGCATGTGAGGCGGGTGCTCAACCACTTCGCCACCTCGGCGGTACCACAGTTCAGCTACATTCAAACCACACCAGCCGCTCACAATATATTTGAGGCATTTTTTTTTGTAAGGACGTTCAGAAAAAAATTTATTTACATATGTACACATGCCAAGGTTACCAGATGCACTGATATTTACAACAACACATGACACTAAGCACGTAAGGCGAACCAATTAATGAGGTACCATAAACATTTTAACAGGAATTGCTCATGGGCGCTGTAAAACGAGTTTAGAAAATTTTATCGAATAGCCGTACCCCCCGAAGATATGTACTTTGGAAGTAAAGCCAGTACGCGAGCCATACTGGCCCTGGATATTCATAAGGCTTTCGACACAATAAGCCATGACCATATCCTCACGACATTAGCCACCACGGGATGCGGCACCCGCATATGGCAATATATTCGGGCCTTCCTTCAGGGACGCACGGCAGAACTCCGGATATTGCCTCCCAGCCTTTCCCCCTGCCTAACCGGGGTACCCCACAAGGGGCGGTTCTGTCACCTTTACTCTTTAACATTGCCCTAGCGCCACTGGCAAAGGCCCTTGCTGCTATCCCAGGGCTCCACACAGCCATATACGCAGATGATATATCCCTCTGGACAACGGGAGGATCACTTGGATCAGCCCAGGATATCCTGCAATCTGCCATAGACATCACCACCACTCATTTAGCAAACACAGGCCTCCGTTGCTCTCCAAATAAATCGGAACTCCTGCAGCTGAAGCCCCTCCCCAGTGACCCCCAGATTGAACTGCACATGTTCGGGAATCCACTGCCCATTGTGCCTCAGGTGAAGATTCTCGGCCTTCTCATTAACAACACACTCAATGCAACCGCCACCCTTCAGCTCTTGCAAAGACAGACCAAACAGGTCGCTGCACTTATCAGGCGGGTGGCAGCACGCAATCATGGGCTGTCTGAACGCGAGACCCTCAATATGACAAATGCGCTAATCATTAGCCGCATGACATACCACCTCCCATACCACATACTCACTCAGCGGCAAACACAACAGGCAGACATCCTAATACGCACGGCTGTCACCTCAGCCCTACGTCTTCCACGGACGGTTAGCACGAAACGTCTCCTGGCCACTGGTACCCACAATACAGTGATCGAATTAATAGAGCAATGCAGAAAGTTGGGCGAGTTGGTAATACATGTTGAACTTAGAAAAGCGCAATAAAAAGACAGGGACAAGAAGAAGAAGCACGCAGGACAAACGCTTGACATCAACTAGTTCTTTACTTTGGAAAAAACACATATATACAGATACATAGAGGGCGGAAACAAATTATTAACCAAACAATGAATCGGCTTTACCACAAGTGTGTTTAGCGTGAACAGGCATCAAGGTAAGCAATTTCCTTGCGTGATAAGGTCAGGCATTTGTCCTGCGTGCTTCTTCTTCTTGTTGTCCCTGTCTTTTTATTGCGCTTTTCTAAGTTCAACAGAATTAATAGAGGCTCGACGCACCAACCAATTAGTCCGCCTGAGTCGCACAGAAACAGGACAATGCCTACTGCGATAGCTACGTCTCAATCCACCCACTCCCACCCCAACAAGTCCTACACCTTACATGATTTCTCTGCGCACTCAGGATCACATATATCAGAAGCCCCTACCGCGCAATATGAGCGCTAATCTCCATCAGGGTAGGCGGCAGGCACGAGCGAGCTATTACACGAAAACATACAGCAACCTCTCCGATATCCTTTATGTCGACGCGGCAGAAAATTCGAAACCAGGATATTTCACGGCAGTCGCAGCCTATGAAGACGGCAAAGTGGGGGCCGCCGCCACTATCCGGATTAATTCGCCTGCAGAAGCGGAAGGAGCCGCCATCGCACTTGCTCTGGCCCACTACACCATTGACAAAAACTTAACTGAAATTTGCACAGATTCCCAGGCCGCGTACCGCCACTACCTAAAGGGCGTGGCGACGCCGGCAACACATCGTATTCTTGCCACAGTCACCTCTCTCGACCGAACGGTTACTCTGTCGTGGGTCCCTGGGCATGCCTCGATCCCCGGTAATGAGCGCGTTCATGCGCTGGCCCGAGAACTCTCCTCCCAGACGCCGGATGATCAGGCACCCAACCCTGCGAAAGAGGCCCCATCGGTCCTCTCTACATATCATCAAATCACAACATTCTACAAACACAGCCGCATGACACTACCACCACCCCACAGTACCTTGTCGCCCGTATCCAGCGCCACATGGCGACAATTACAGACAGGCTCCTTTATTTCGCCCTACCGTCTCTCATGCTTCCACCCCACCTTTCCTCCTGATTGTAACACCTGTGGCGTGCCCAGATCCACACTTTTCCACTACCTTTGGGAATGTCCTTCCCCAAAGGCAGTACCCCCCATCCCCAATCCCACCCCATACTTACACCTATCCAAACATGACATAAACGCTTTGGATGCTTTGATTCGCAAGGCATTCAAGGTAGCACTTCACCTTCCCCTCAACACACCCACAGACAGATTACTAAGCCTGGGCCTCCACAATACGATCGGGGAACTGGTGGAGGCCCACCGACAGGCCCAATACATCAGGCTCACACAAACCTCCACGGGTCGGTATACCCTGGACACCCTCGGAATCAAAATACCGGCCAACGACCCAACCCTTCTCGCCATCCCACGATCCCTTCACCGAGAGCTCCTCATCAGGCCGTTCCCGAGGAATATGCACCCGTCCCACCATGAGCAGCGCCGCAGAGCCCGTGCGAAGGCACTCCATCGAGCGTACGGCCCCGAGAAGGACGCCGTATGGGTGGACGCTGCCTGCACGGGTGATGAAGCGATAGGAGCTGTGGTGGACTCTCCATCCACCCACCTCACACTACCTCTCTCTCCAGACACGTCCCCAGAGGCTGCAAAGGAAGCCGCCATTGCACTTGCTATCACTCGCACGGAAGCCGGTATATCTTAAGTGACTCTAAAACTGCGATTTTAAATTTTGCTCGAGGCCGAGTTCATGTCCCTGCTTTTCGCATACTGGACTCGCCCGATGCACCCCCGCCTCGCCATGTGGAGCTGATATGGGTGCCTGCGCACTCCGGGAATACCGGGAACGAGGCTGCGAACCTTTTAGCCCGAGGTTCTTTAAACCGGGCTCAGGTAGCCTCGGATCGGGAATTCACGAAGGAGCGCATGCACACATTCAGTCAGCTGACCCAGGCGCACAGAGCCTTACGCCAGCTCTACCCCCCGCCCCACCCCTCCCTAGATAACAAACACGCAACACTCTGGCGCAGACTACAGACACACACTCTCCCCTCACCCCTTAACCTAGCCCACTATCATCCATCCATTCCCACTCCCGCATGTGCCCTATGCCCAGAACCCTTCGCTTCTTCCCTCCACATCCTTTCCCTCTGCCCGGCGGACCCTCCCCCGCGGGACCTAGGGAACCTCAAGACCTGGGAGGACTGGGAGACCCTGCTGCGCTCGGAGGACCCGGCCGTGCAGACCATCGCCACCGGCCGTGCTGCCAGTGTGATGGACCTTAGGAACATAAACACTTGAGTGCAGTGGGGTCGTGCGGGGACCCTGGGGCGTGCCCCGAATTCCTTTGTAAATAAAGTTTTCTCTCTCTCTCTCTCTCCAGTAAGGGAAATAGTAGAGGCATATCACATTGACAAAGGGGGTACAGCATGCATTAGTAAGCCCTCATTATCACTGGCTAACCGCGAAATCACCTTTTTGGAGCATGCATTTGTAGATATGTAGTTTTAATATTTTCAGTGATGATGCTTTTTTTTGTTCTGTTTAGTGTTTGGCGGGAATGCTATATATGTACACATGTGCGTAATAAATCGTCAGTTGAAAGTCAGCGCTCGTGTTGTCGTTTTTGTTCCGTCCTCGTGTTTTTTCGCGCTATTTTACCATGGATAGTAATAACCAACTTGCCCAGCTTTCTGTACTTCTCAATAGAAGTGGTACCATAAACATTTTCGTTACTAGCACGACGGCACCCCGTGATGAAACTGATGGAATAGAAACGAAACTGTGCGCAGTGGCGGCTCCATGCCATGTTAGAAGGCTCGCACAGCTGCACCAGATAGGATAATTTATTTCTGCCCCCAAAAAATATGCGCACATCTTCCGACGTAGAGAACCGCACATCCTGCACTGCGCTTCTCGAAACGCGCATGGCTGTTATCCAGAACCACAAATATCGGGGGAAAATTTAGCAGTGCCAGGGGTATAATGTCTACAAAACGGCGCGCAATTCCTTTGGATGCTAAGAATGAGGTTATCAGGCAACTGAAAATTGGTTTTGGGGTGAGGAAATGGCGCAGTATCTTTCTCACATATCTCGGTGGTCACCGAACCGCGCCGTAAAGGAAAGGAGCAAGGTGGGAGTGAACGACGAAAGAGAGAAAGAGGTGCCGTGGTGTAGGAAAAATTGGTTTTAAGCATGAAATGCTTTTAGCTCCCGTTGTCGGCAGTGTGGTGACGTCACGCCGAGACCGAGAGCCATCATCCGGGCACTGAAATCCACTCATCCGGGCACTGAAATCCACTCATCCGGGCACTGAATTCCAGTCATCCGGGCACTGAATTCCAGTCATCCGGGCACTGAAATCCACTCATCCGGGCACTGAATTCCAGTCATCCGGGCTCTGAAACGAGAACATCCGGGCACCGTACGAGACTTAACGAGATTTAACGAGACTCTCTAAGCCCTCCTACGCGACCGGCATGCAAGCGCCGGTTGGTCTCCAAACGAGACAAAAAATAACTGCTGCCAGTGCCTTCTCAATGTTTATCAAGATATCAGTGGAGCTGTGGGTTTGATAATGCACGGAATTATAATTTCCGATTTCTAATAACGCGTGCAAAAAGCACATAAATGCCACGTTACACTTCGTTGTCATACGTGATCTCTTAGGGGCTTCGCGCATCGAAGCAAAGGCGCACAGGGGCCCGGGGGAGAAGCGCTGCGTTCAAAGGGCAAGGCATCGCGCCGAACGGGTGGTGGCGTTCCTCCCTTCCTTTACGGTGCGGTTCGGGTGTCCACCGAGATGGCAGAGAATTACTGCGCCATTTCCTTTCCTCAAAAAACCTTGCGTTCAAATGGCAAGGCATCGCGCTGAACGGGTGGTGGCGTTCC
Organism: Amblyomma mixtum; assembly: GCF_055824585.1. Lineage (NCBI taxonomy): Eukaryota > Metazoa > Arthropoda > Arachnida > Ixodida > Ixodidae > Amblyomma > Amblyomma mixtum. The sequence continues at coordinate 155,152,141 of NC_143015.1, forward strand.
TCCCTTCCTGTACGGTGCGGTTCGGGTGTCCACCGAGATGACATTAGGCCCGTAAACATTTCATGCTTACTCTACTCTCGTTTACGGGAGAGGCAGAGTTTTTTTAAGCATGAAATGCTTTTAGCCCCCGTTGTCGGCAGTCTGGTGACGTCACGCCGAGACCGAGAGCCATCATCCGGGCACTGAAATCCAGTCATCCGGGCACTGAAATCCAGTCATCCGGGCTCTGAATTCCAGTCATCTGGGCTCTGAAACGAGAACATCCGGGCACCGTACGAGACTTAACGAGATTTAACGACACTCTCTAAGCCCTCCTACGCGACCGGCATGCAAGCGCCGGTTGGTCTCCAAACGAGACAAAAAATAACTGCTGCCAGTGCCTTCTCAATGTTTATCAAGATATCAGTGGAGCTGTGGGTTTGATAATGCACGGAATTATAATTTCCGATTTCTAATAACGCGTGCAAAAAGCACATAAATGCCACGTTACACTTCGTTGTCATACGTGATCTCTTAGGGGCTTCGCACATCGAAGCAAAGCCGCGCAGGCGCACAGGGGCCCGGGGGAGAAGCGCTGCGTTCAAAGGGCAAGGCATCGCGCCGAACGGGTGGTGGCGTTCCTCCCTTCCTTTACGGTGCGGTTCGGGTGTCCACCGAGATGGCAGAGAATTACTGCGCCATTTGGTTTGGTTTGGTTTATGGGGTTTAACGTCCCAAAGCGACTGAGGCTATGAGAGACGCCGTAGTGAAGGGCTCCGGAAATTTCGACCACCTGGGGTTCTTTAACGTGCACTGACATCGCACAGTACACGGGCCTCTAGAATTTCTCCTCCAAAGAAATTCCAGCCGCCGCGGCCGGGATCGAACCCGCGTCTTTTGGGACAGCAGCCGAGCACCATAGCCACTGAGCCACCGCGGCGGCCTACTGCGCCATTTCCTTTCCTCAAAAAACCTTGCGGTCAAATGGCAAGGCATCGCGCTGAACGGGTGGTGGCGTTCCTCCCTTCCTGTACGGTGCGGTTCGGGTGTCCACCGAGATGACATTAGGCCCGTAAACATTTCATGCTTACTCTACTCTCGTTTACGGGAGAGGCAGAAGGGAAAAGGAAGGGAAAACTTTATTTACACTCCATATGTATCAGCAGCGCGAACACCACACAGGAAGAAGAAGGAGAAGAAGGTAAAGAGCGCTGAACTTCCAACTTTTATTTGAGCAAAAAGCTTGCGGTAAGGCGTACATAGGCCAAACAGGAAGATGCTTAAACGAAAGGTTAATGGAACATAGGAACGATCTAACTGGGGCGCCGTTGAGGAACCTGCCCGCCCATTGCAGCGTATGTGACAGCCAAAAGAAGTGCATTCCTCATTTTAAGAAAGCAACCGTCTTAAAGAAACATAAAAACCAATTAACACGCGAAATCATTGAAGCTACCTACATCTCAGGGCTCAAAGAAGGTTGCGTAAGCACCCCTTCCATCTCATTATCTGAAAAAGAAATCACCTTTCTCTCTGGTTTTACCTGATTTTACCTGGTTTTTAGGGGCACCCTGCATTTTAGTTCTAGCCGTGTTAATTGTTGGCGCTCATCCCTTCGCATCGCTTACGTTGTTACCGTGTCTCGCCTTCTCATGTTTTTTTTTCTTTGTTTCTTTTAGCAAAATTCGCGCCCTCAACCCTGTTTTTCCATTTTTTCCATTTGCGCACACTCAACCCTGTTTTTTACCTTTTTACCGTGTTCTTGCCTTCTCATGGTTTTAGAAAAATTCGCGCCCTCAACCCTGTTTTTCCATTTTTCCATTCGCGCACACTCAGCCCTGTTTTTTACATTGTCTTGTTTTTTCCGCATGTCATTCGTGCTTTTCATGGAAGTCTTTGAATAGTGTGATAGTAGTTATCATTTTGATGCCCTGGACATCGTGTTGGTCCCAATTCGATAGAACGCCTTGATTACCCCCTGGTGGGATTTTACCTGGTATGTGTATAAAAGTGCGGGTTCAATTTTTGCTCAAATAAAAGTTGGAAGTTCAGCGCTCTTTACCTTCTTCTCCTTCTTCTTCCTGTGTGGTGTTCGCGCTGCTGATACATATGGATCGCAACCAACTAGCCCGACAGATGGTGTTATTTACACTAATGGTTTTTCCTGCGGTTTGGGGGCATCTTCAGAGACGTCTTGGTTCTACCCCCAGGAGCCTTCTCTGTCGAAGTCGTCCGCCTCTAATCAGTGGTCGGTTGCCCTCAGTCCAGGGCTCCGCTGGCCACTGCCGCCCGTTGAGCTCGCTGTACCAGACCTTGTTGGTCTTCGCAGCGGTCGCTGGACAGCAGAGTCTCCCACTGCTCCGCACTCGGGTTTTGTATTTTGGGGACCACGTCTATGTTTTGGCAGGCCCATGTGATGTGGTATAGTGTAGGTTTTTCGTCGCACCAGGGACATTTGTTCGTGTATATCGTAGGGTGCATTTTGTTTAGTATATGTAGGTTTGGGAAAGAGCCTGTTTGTAATTGTCTCCAAGTGACAGCTTCCTCTCTGCTGAGAGATTTGTGCGGTGGGGGATATCGCATTCTTCTGCCTCTATAGTTTTGTAGTATGGCCGAGTATTCCCTGGGTGCTGGCGCGAGTTCCGCGGTCTCGTCGGAAGCTCGGAAAGTAATGTATCCTCGAGCTATCCTGTCGGCCTCTCGGTTCCCTGCCACCCCCGTGTGTCCCGGTACCCACACAATTTTGTGTCGGATCTTGTCGTTTTGTTCTTCCCGGTTTTTAATTCTGTCACTCGCTGCGAGGAGTATACGGAGCGCGTGACGACCTATCCTGCCATTCATGTAATTTCGGCAGGCTGTTTGAGAGTCCGTAAGTATTGTTAGTGACCGCCCGGTTCTATAGCCCTCCGCCAACGCTAGAGGCAGAGATTTTTTTGAAGAAAGGAAATGGCGCAGTATCTGTCTCACATATCTCGGTGGACACCTGAACCGCGCCGTAAGGGAAGGGATAAAAGAGGGAGAGAAAGAAGAAAAAAATTGGAGGACGCTCAAGCTTCGCCTTTAAAAGTGGAACGCTAAAGCGTCTTGCAGCGCTGCCAGGGGTCCACGGGCCGCGACGTCCTGCCCGTTCCACATTGGAAAATTGGTGACACTACCACTCCGCCACGAAGGCTCAATGCATGGGTTTCATAAATAAAACAAGAGGAATCAAGTGAAGGAAAGGAAAAATAAAAATAAGAAAATAAACAAAAATAAAAACAAAATAATAATAAGAAATGGAAATAAAAATAAAATCAATAGATATAAGAAAAGAGAAAAAAAAAGTATGAAAAATAATAAATAAATAAAAACAAACAGTGCGCCAGGAAACGCTTTCGCCTTGCAGCACTTTAGAGAGCCAAAGTGCCCCCTGAATTTTTTTTGAGGAATGGAATGACGCAGTAAAAGTCTCACTTGTCTTGGTGGACACCCGAACCGCAGATGGTACACAGCCCCCGATTACCGGTCGCCGGTTCCCCCTATTATAGGTCGCCGGTTTGAATCCCTGCTGCGAGCTAGGCTGTAACTTACTAGTAAGTTCATGTTGCCCAAAACGCGCTGAATCGTATTACACCACCCAGAGCAATTCGCGGCGAACGGTTGGCATAATATTTTTCCCGACGTGCAGTGCTCACAACTACTACGATGCCGACGGCTTTTTGAGCAAACGAGCTATACGCTGTCCCATAAAAATATATTGATGCCGTAATGGAGGGCTCCTGCATAATTTCGACCAACGGAGAATCTTCAACGAGCCCACACATAGCAGAGCACACTGGCACCTTTTGCGTTTCGCTACACTCGCTAGCGAAAGCTACATTGGCAACGAACTTGCGGTTTCGCTGTGGCGGCGCTCCGAGGAGGCACACAGACCGACCTTGAGCCGTTGCCTAGCAACCGCCGCAGATGGCGGACGCCGCGTGCTCGCCGCGCCATCTGACAGCCATCTGACATCGCCGCGCCATCGCGAAATGTAATGCTAATGCTATATAATTAATTGATACAATCTCATTTCAGCTATTGCCATTTAACCTGGGGTGCAACAACAGCAGGCAATCTTCAGAAACTACACTTGTTACAGAAAAAATTTCTAAGAATTGTTGAAAATGTTTCGCATACCTACCATACGGCCGCACTTTTCTTAAAGTATAACTTACTTCCAATTACTAAGCTTTATGACTATCGTCTGAGCAAGTGTGTGAAAAACGAGGTGTTGAAGAATATATCTTTTCTATCCAAATTAGCTGGTTTAGAAAAACGAGATGCAATGTACAACACAAGAAATATAGCACAATGGAACGTAAAAACATACAGAACTTTCTATGGTAATCAAACATTAGAAAATAAACTACCACGACTTCTTAACAAACTCGCACAAAACGATATTGATCTCCAAAACACAACACGCCACAAACTGTTCGAATATTTTTTACACTACACCTAACATTTTTTTTGTGATTTGTTTACCTAATTCTTTCTTTCACCATCATTGTAAGTTTTCTTTCCAGCCAGGACAATGCTGTTGATTTTATGCTGACTACTGTAACCTGATAACAGCTCTGCTATATGTATTTTTTTTCCTTTGTTATCTGTATTTCCTGTATTTTCTTTTTTGTGTGTGTGTGTGTGAAAAAAAAAACCACTGCATTGCTGTCAAAGTGGGGGCCCGTGGCCTTGTCAAGCTGTCAAACGGCAGCTTTTACTACGGGTCCCCGCCATCATCTGTACCATGGTGGCAAATAAAAAATTTGAAAAAAATTTGAATTTGAATTTGACATGACGTCACTCAGCGCGCCTCGCCGCGGAGCCACCGCCACCGTTTGGTATGACGTCACTCAGCTTGCCTCGTCGTTGCGCTCGCCTCCCTCGCTGCGACAGCTGTATCGGATGCCTGATAACATGTCGCAGGATTGAAAAGGAGAGATCGCGTGCGCCGCTATCACAGTTGAGGCGGCAGTATGGCAGAGTATCTCAAGGGGAAAAGGGCGGCGGATGCTGACAACGCCTCTGCAACGACATCGGCCACTGGTTCAGTTGCCTTTCGCTCCGTATAACTCGGATCAGCCGAGCTGAGCCACAGCCATTTTTATGCGAAGCATATTACTAGAGGTACACTACAGCCCTTCGCCGTGGTTACACGCCGTGCACACCACGTGGTACAGTGACGTCACACCACGTGACATACCACGTGACACATGACGTCACGGGGGTCCACCTCGCGCCGTCGCTGTCGTTGCACGGCGTGCACACCACGTGGTACAGTGACGTCACACCACGTGACACATGACGTCACGACAGAGGAAGACGGGGGTCCACCTCGCGCCGTCGCTGTGGTTGCACGCCAAGCAGACCACGTGGTACAGTGACGTCACACCACGTGACACAATGACGTCACGACAGATCGCCGTCACGCGCTGGGAGAGGGAGAACTATGCCATCGCACAGACGCCGGAATGTCCTCGAGCGGCATTCCCGCGCATTTCGAACGCGCGTTCACACTCGGTGTAGGTGAAACGCTCGCTCCACCGGGCAGGCGGCCGCGGCTTCCGTGGCAATCCAGGCGCTCACCCAAAGCGCGTCTCGGGGTTAGTCGGCGTTCCGCTGTAGCCATGCCGTTGTCTTCCCCCACGACGAAGGCTTCTAGTGGCAAGTATTCAACCAAGGAAAGCCATGTATTACCAAGCCTAGCCATCAATATGCTTCGCATCTGACTAGGCTTAACCTTAGCTAAGCCTCAGCCATTTTTTAACCTTCAGTTCTTGCCACTCTGCGCGGTGGTCAGTGGTTAGGCGCTCGGCCACTGAGCCGGAGTATCCGGGCCCGAACCTGACCGCTGCTTACGCGTTTCGATGGAGGCGAAAGGCAAAAGGTGCCTGTGTGCTGTGCGATCCCCTGATGGACGTAATTATACCGGAGCCTTCCACTACGGCACTTCACTGTATTTACTCTTTCATTACCACTTTCCTCCCTACCCCTACGGCGCTGTTGCGACATCCACCCAGAAGTTGGTTTAACTTCCCAAAGCGACTCAGGTTATGAAGGACGCCGTAGTGAGGGGCTCCGGAAATTTCGACCACGTGCGCTGACATTGAACAGTACACGGGCCTCTAGAATTGCGCCTTCATCGAAATTCGACCGCCGCGATCGGGATCAAACCCGCGTCTTTCGGGTCAGCAGCCAAGCACCATAACCAATGTGCCCCCGCGGCGGCATCCGCCTAGGAGTGAGGCAGTTACTGATAGTCATTGGTTATCAAGAAACGAAGGGCACAGTATCCACCTAAAGTGAGGCAGTTACTGCGCCCTTCGTTGTTTGATAACCGATGAGTATTATCACTGCACACGGGAGCCGGGCTCGATCCCGGCCGCGGCAGTCGAATTTCGATGGAGGCGAAATTCTAGAGGCCCGTGTACTGTGCGATGTCAGTGCACGTTAAAGAACCCCAGGTGGTCGAAATTTCCGGAGCCCTCCACTACGGCGCATCTCATAACCTGAGTCGCTTCGGGACGTTAAACCCCACAAACAAACATACAAACCTTTTTTTTTTTTAGAGCGACTCAGGCGTACACTGAGCCAGGGAGCCAGTTATGCACACATCCTCTCCTTAGGATCATCGGTGTCTAAAACGTTGTAAACGCCAATGAACACAACGAACGCCGACGGCCTATGGCTTCAGTGCCGCATTTCTAGCGCAACGTTGTCAATGCCCACGGACCATCGCACTGTCTTGCTCCCCAGAGAAGTCCGAACTGCTCCTCATCCGGCCTAAGAACCACCGCTGTCCCCGCTCCCCCATTGCCATTGAATTGAATGGTTACCTGGTACCTGAGGTTGGCACCCTCCGTGTATTGGGCTTGCACATCCAGAACGATGGCAAAAACACCACTACCCTCAAGAAGCTCAAGCAGGTTGCAGGCGCGATATCGCACCTCATCCGCAGGGTTTCGGGACATCATAGAGGCATGAAGGAGCGCGACCTATGTCGCCTCATTCATGCCTTTGTCCTCAGCCGTGTACTGTACACTACGCCATACTTACAACTATCCAAACATGACATAAACGCTTTGGATGCTTTGATTCGCAAGGCATTCAAAGTAGCACTTCATCTTCCCCTCAACACGCCCGCAGACAGATTACTAGGCCTGGGCCTCCACAACACGATCGGGGAACTGGTGGAGGCCCACCGACAGGCCCAATACATCAGGCTCACAAAAACTTCCACAGGTCGGTATATCGTGGACTCCCTGGGAATCAAAATACCGGCCAACGACCCAACCCTTCTCGCCATCCCACGATCCCTTCACCGAGAGCTTCTCATCAGGCCGCTCCCGAGGAATATGCACCCGTCCCACCATGAGCAGCGCCGCAGAGCCCGTGCGAAGGCACTCCATCGAGCGTACGGCCCCCAGCCGGACGCCGTATGGGTGGACGCTGCCTGCACGGGTGATGAAGCGACAGCAGCTGCGGTGGACTCCTCTTCATCCACCCTCCTCACACTACCTCTCCCTCCAGATACGTCCCCAGAGGCTGCGGAGGAAGCCGCCATTGCACTTGCTATAACCCGCACGGAAGCCCGGTATATTTTAACTGACTCTAAAACTGCGATTCTAAATTTTGCTCGAGGCCGAGTTCATGTCCCTGCTTTTGGCATACTGGACTCGCCCGATGCACCCCCGCCCCGCCAAGTGGAGCTGATATGGGTGCCTGCGCACTCCGGGAATCCCGGAAACGAGGCCGCCAACCTTTTAGCCCGAGGTTCTTTAAACCGGGCTCAGGTGGCCTCGGATCGGGGATTCACGAAGGATCGCATGCACTCATTCAGTGAGCTGACCCAGGCATACAGAGCCTCTCGCCAGCTCTACCCCCCGCCCCACCCCTCCCTAGATAACAGACACGCAACACTCTGGCGCAGATTACAAACACATACTCTCCCCTCGCCCCTTACCCTAACCCACTATCATCCCTCCTTCCCCACTCCTGCTTGCGCCCTATGCCCAGAACCCTTCGCTTCTTCCCTCCACATCCTTTCCCTCTGCCCGGCGGACCCTCCCCCGCGGGACCTAGAGAACCTCAAGACCTGGGAGGACTGGGAGACCCTGCTGCATTCGGAGGACCCGGCCGTGCAGACCATCGCCACCGGCCGTGCTGCCAGTGTTATGGACCTCAGGAACATAAACACTTGAGTGCAGTGGGGTCGTGCGGGGACCCTGGGGCGTGCCCCGAATTCCTTTGTAAATAAAGTTTTCTCTCTCTCTCTCTTGTCAATGCCAACGCATGCAGCGCACATCTGTCACTACCGTCACGTAGCTTAAAGCACGACTGAGGTGTCCGCTCTTCCAAGAGGGCAGTTATGGGCCTTTCCTTTGCTTTCGAAGCTCCCGCTCTTTATCGGTTTCATAGCTTAAAGCGAGACAAAGGTGTCCACTGTACCAAGGGGGGCGGGGGGCAGTTTTGCACTTTTCCTTTGCTTTATCTGTCGGCAACGTGGCATGGACTTTGGTTATGAAGGTCATCTGAAGGTCAAACTTGCGGCCACGGCGAAACTGGCTTTACCTATAGCGTAGTGAAGCTTTCGCTTTTAAAATTCACAGGTCACTGAAGACTACTTACGTGCTGTGAAGGCGAAATCATCAGTGTGTCATCGTGAGTGTTCGAATCCACAAAGGTCCGAGTGAAACACTCGGTTCAATACCTGTTGCGAGCTAGCCTCAAACTGGACTAGCCGATGTATGCTATGCGCGTCGCGAACTCCTATGACACCACCCGGAACTCCGCTCAGTGGTTAGAGCACTCGGCTACTGAGCAGGAGTATCCGGGTTCGAACCCGACCGCGGCGGCAGTGTTTCGATGGAGGCAAAAGGCGCCCGACAGATAGTGTGTGATGAAATGTTTCCGTGGGAAAAATTTTTTTGATGAGGCGCAATTAGTTAATTAAACGCGTAAAAAATGCGAAAAATGCCCGTAGACGTCAAAATATCCACGGACGTCGATACAGTACAAGGAAGTCAGGACAGCCACGGACGTCGATCTAGTATGTGGAAGTCAGAACAGCCACGGACGTCGATATAGAACATGTACGTCAGAACAGCCGCGGACGTCAGTATAGTATGTGGACGTCTTGCTTTCGCATTGCTCCAATGTGGGCCACCGCAGTGGTCTCAAAGTTTTCTTTTTTTTCCTGAGTCCTCCACTATACGGCGCCTCTTCTCCACTCCCACCTTCCTTCCACCATGGCCCCGGTTGAAGTCTCATCAAAACCATCGAGAAGCGAGACAGTTACTGCGCCCTTTCGTTTCCTCAAAACTCTTTTTTTTTTTTTTCAGCGTATGATACCGGGTGCAGCAAGGCCAGTCGTTGAACTTGGCACCGAACCAGAGCCGCACGTCGCGAAGTTTGCCCTACTTCCGCGCAACATGCGGCCGCCGAGGAGGCAGCGTTACTTTCTTTGCGGCGGGCACCGGCTGTCTGTGGAAAATCTGCGGAGTCCTCTCACTCGCGGTGGCGTTGCAGGAGGCTATCACGTGACCCTGCCGGCCAGTAACGCTCTCACCCTGCCGGCTGACTGGTATTAAGGCGGAAGATTTTAATGCCTAATCGTTGTAAGCAGAAGTTATCGACAGAATATGTCACGCTTTTCAATTGGTCGAATTGGCCGTGACGGCAGAGTGCGCGAATTTCAAACGGGGCCAATTGTACTTTGGCTACTAACCATGCAACCAATTAAAGGGTTTGTATACTGATTCTCCAAGTTAGTGGGACTTACTTAACCAATTAGCCTAATTAACCTTCCTAGTCAGACCAGATAAATAAATAAAACTGAGTAGGAAATTGGCCGAGGTCGGGAATCGAACCCCGGTCTCCGGAGTGCGAGACGCGCACGCTACCACTTCGCCATGCTAGCTCGCTGGCTTGGAATGAACAAAGGCGCGTCTAGTGAATACGTTGTCTTCGTGCACTCCCATCTTCCTCCCTTGTTGTTGTTGTTGTGACTGAGAGAAGGATGAAGAGGAAATTGCACGGGCCTGCTACTGGCTCGAGCCAAGCCACCACCGCTGCCGCGTGCAGATAGAGGAGAGTTAAAAGATCAGAGGAAAGAGAAAAAGGAAAGAAAAGACGCGCGTCGCAGCAACAACTGCGTCCGCCGGAGCGGACGCTGCTCAAAAAGAAGCGGCCGAAGCCGCGCTCGCCGAAGCGAGAACAGATATTACTCCTTCGCCGCCTCTCCTTCCTCCCTTCCCGTTACGGAGAGGTTTATAGGTGACCACCGAGGTATGAGACACTGATACATTTGCTTTCCTCAAAAAACAATTTACCGACGAGCAAGGCGTAGAACCTTTCCTCAAAAAGCGTTGCATTCAAACGGCAACCCATTGCGCCTAACGGGTGGTGGCGTTCAGTGGACCGCCTGGCAGCGCTACAACAGGCTGTCGCGTTCCACTTCTAAAGGCGAAGCTAAAGCGTCATTAATTTGCAGTTAATTAATGCACCAACAGAATGTGAAGTGAACAATCGCGTGGCAGAATGCAGCACTCAGGCTTTCGCCTTTCACCACTTTAGCCGCTAAAGTTCCACGTAATTTTTTGCGTTCGCAGCTGAGCCCGGGGAAGCGCAATGAAATCCCGGCCACGTGGACAGTCAGTTTTCAATGGAGGCGAAACGCAATAAAACGCTCCTGTGCTGTGCACTGGAACCAGACGCGTTTGAAAGAAGCCCAGGTGGTGAAAATTATTCCGGAGCCCCCAGTTACGGTACACTTTCCCCTCTTGCTCTTTTCAGCCCTCATTTACCCCTTCCCGTGCGGTTGAAGTGTGCACCGAGAGTGACACAGATTACTGTCCCTTTCCTTTCGTCACGTGCATGAGGAAGCCTTGAATTCTTGGCACCCCCCAAAGGTCTCTCAAAGGCGGAGGAGCGGCTTCTACTTCGCCTGTATACTAATACTTTGCTGTGCCCGGCAGCTCTCAAACACTTCGACCCTTCTCTCTCGGGCAGCTGTCCGCACTGTGCGGAGAAGTCTTCGGACATCTACCACATGGTGTGGGCCTGCCCCTCCAACCCTGCTATCCCCCCTCACCCCAACCCAACCCGGGAGGACTGGGAGGCCACCCTGCTCGGATGCTCTGGCTTGCAGGCCCAACGGGCCTTGGTCGCGCGAGCCCGCGGGCGGCGACCGATGCCCGAACTAGGGACCTCCACCTAGTACTTGAACGGGCTGGCCCCCTCTGGGTCAGCTCATGCATGACCTTCTGAAGTGGATTCGTATATAAATGTTTTCCCCCACAACCGGTGGCTCAATGGTTAGGGCGCTCGGCTACTGAGCCGGAGTGCCCGGGTTCAATTCCGGCCGCTGCGGCCGCGTTTCGATGGAGGCGAAGCGCAAAAGGCGCCCGTGTGCTGTGCGATGTCGGTGCACGTTAAACATCCCCAACGCATGCAGCGCACATCTCTCTGTCACTACCGCGGCCGCATAGCTCGAAGCGCGAATATTAATTAGTTCGATAGTAGTATTAGTTGATGAAGAAGACGATGTGCAATGCACAGCGCGAGAGTGTGTTGCAGTTTAAAACGAGGCGTGGTCGGCGATAGCCTACAGCTCTCGCGCAGTGACGAGCAAAGCTGATCTGTTCTCACCTCCGCGGGTTCGAATCCCAGTCGCGGATATTTATTTTTATTTCGCTTGGCACAAACCCGCAAACACCGCAATATCTTGCTCGGGGTTTACATATCGGAATAGTGCTTTGGCACTAATACTAGCACTTCTCTCACGTTCTATTTCTCTTAGCCCATTTACGATTCAAAATGCGGGAACCTACTACGCTACGCATAGCATAAATGTAGGCCTGTATGTTCAGAATCGACCACGCCCAAGTTCGAGTACACGTTGAATCGCAGATTTCCACCACATGCGCAGGTAATACGTCTGGTTTGAGCATCAGACAGGAACTCGGACACGATACGCACGCGCCGTAACACTGCCTTTCCTTTTTTCAGTCTTCCTGAATCCATATGGACGACGCCACCCGAACCCTTCCCCTTGCCTCGGTGGCGTCGTCCGTTCAGGCAGAAGACGTAGACCTACCGACCTAAAACTTTCAGCTGGCATCGGAGAGGAAAGGGAGAGGATGGGGAGGGGGGAGGGGAACATCCGGCGGAAAGCGCCGATTTCGACGGCTGTTGAAGCAGCAGTATAGCTACTACTGTCGCAACACTGCCGCTCTAGAGCCGCATGTAGAAAGGAGGGGGAACGAGTGGAAGGTAACGAGCATTTGATTTTTTTTTTTTACCGCGCAGCTCCTGCTGGATGTGTCAAGGTTTTTCGAGAGGTACCGTCTTTGTCAAAAGTAACCAGGCTGCATGGTTTGCTTCTAGCTTGTATAGTGGAGCCCTTGTGGCTTTCCTAAAGACCAAAAGGTGTTGGAAGATAAGAAGGCTCCCAGGACTTCTCTCTAACGACCGTTTCAGCTTCAGGGAAGCTGTAAGGGCTCCACTATACAAGCTAGAAGCAAATCATGCAGCCTGGTTACTTTTGACAGAGACGGTACGTATAGCCGTAAGGAGCAACGACAAGCAACCTGTAATGCATTTCACGCCTTGCGTCGCACACACTGCCTTGTAAAGCAAAGTCACAGTAAGCGCTGAGGCGTGTCGCCGCTTATTCGCAAGTTCATAATCGATCGACTAACGGGCAGGCCTATTCCTTCAAAATTGATCAGTCGATATGTTTCGTTGAGCACCCGTTTGTTGGTTGAATTATCGATCTCATTCTTGCCGCCAGGAATTGCTCCAGTGAAGCATGCAACGCAATCTGCCCGCGAAAAACATTTCATGCGCTAGTACTGCCGGTGCGCACCGGTCAGCAACGTTCCCTATTCCACAGTTTAATCTCGTTATAACGAAGTTCAACTATACAGGCTGTTTCACCTAAGACTTTCTGCAATTTTTAAAAATAAGCTATTTGAATTAGATGCGCGCTTTTTCTGGCATAGCATTGTCAGTGGTGTAGTGCATCCGAATGCAGCTAAGACGTGCTAACTAGCAGGCTTGTTAACCAATATTTAATAGTTAACTTTTAAACTATTACCGTTGGGCTCCCTAATTATTGAGAGGCATGTAGCCCGCCCTAAGTAATACCCATATCAGTTTTTAGAATTTCGAAAACGCGGTTACCCTTGGCGCTGTGGCCCAACAAATTTCGCCTACATCGCGCCAAAATACATGCGGTTTGAGAAGCTTGCAGGCAAAGCAACCTCTCCAGTGAGCCTAACTCGTCGAAATAGCCAAAATTTGTTGGGCCACAGCGGCGAAGATAATCGCGTTCTCGAAATTCTAAAAACGGATATGGACATTACTTACGGTGGGCTACATGCCTCTCAGTAATTAAGGAGCCCAACGGTAATAGTTTAAAAGTTAACTATTAAATATTGGTTAACAAGCCTGCTAGTTAGCACGTCTTAGCTGCATTATGATGTACTACACCACTGACAATGCTATGCCAGAAAAAGCAAGTGCCCAGTGTGTGCGCGCTTGCCGCTCGGGGCTAGCTGTGATCTGGACCCTGTGCTCCGGTCGTCCTTGTGCCGACATAGACTTCGGGCCACGTAACATCTTTGGTGGAGGTGCCGGGGTAAACGATCTCCACGCCACGCAGCTCCGAAGCGGTCGTCAGGCCGGGGCTATAACCATCATGGCTCCACCCGGCGAGTCACGAACCACTCCCTCTGCTCCCTCTGCTCCCTTCGTGGTCATGGCTCCTCCCCGTGACCCTGGTACCTTTTCTGGGAATGACGGCACCGATGTCGACGACTGGCTCAGCCTATATGAGCGAGTGAGCACCTATAACCGGTGGGATCCCACCGTGATGCTAGCGAATGCGATCTTCTATCTTAGTGGCACGGCCCGGGTCTGGTACGAAACCCACGAAGAAGAACTGACGAGCTGGGACACTTTTAAAGAAAAGCTCCGTACTTTGTTTGACAGACCCGATGACCGGAAGCTCTCCGCGAAGAAGCAGCTCGCGTCGCGCGCCCAGTCGTCAACCGAAAGCTATGTGGCATATATCCAAGATGTCTTGGCGCTTTGCCACAAGGTCGACGCCGCCATGACCGAGTCCGACAAAGTGAGCCATATTCTGAAAGGGATTGCGGATGATGCTTTTAACTTACTGGTTTGCAAAGACTGCACCACCGTGGACGCAATCATAAAAGAATGCCGTCATTTTGAACAGGTTAAAAGCCGCCGAATTCCACAGCAGTTCTCTCGGCTCCCTAATACTGCCGCTACTTCTTCCTGTGAGGAACACCGATTACCGTCCCGCGCCTCTTCCGATGATGACCCCGTTACCGGCACTGTGACCCGCATCGTTCGCCGCGAACTGGAAGCCCTTGCGCCCGTTCTGCCCCGTCCGACCGCACCTGATAACTCTCTACCCACCGTGTCGCTGATTCAGGCCGTCGTGCGTCAGGAACACGCTAACCTGAACCTTCCTCCGGCTGTGTGCACCATCAGAAGCCCGGACACCCCCCAGCCACCTCTCTCTGTTTATCGTCGCACCTATTATTCTCCGCAGCGTTATCGCAATCCAAATGAGTGGCGTACGGCAGACGACCGCCCCATCTGCTTCCGCTGTTCTCGCATTGGCCACATCGCCCGACATTGCCGCAGTCCCTGGTCTTCACCAGCCCGCAACGTCTGCCCCTCCTTCTACAGTTCTACCTCGACCCGCACCTTCTCGCCCCGAGCCCCGTCCGAACCATCTGAAGCAGCCGTTCCCCCTCCACGCCGATTCTCCCGCTCTCCGTCGCCGCAGGGCCGCCGCTCTCGCTCCCCACAGACGCCTTCAACCAGCCGCTCCCATTTGGAAAACTAAATGATGCAGCTCCCGGAGGTGACGCTGCATCAACGACCCGGACCACAAATCCTCTCTCGACCTCTCGACCAAATCTCCTGGACGTCTTTATCGACCGTGTTCCTGTGCGCGCCCTGATTGACACCGGTGCTCAAATATCAGTGATGAGTGCTGCCCTCCGCCGTCGCCTACGCAAAGTCCTCACGCCTGCAATGTCCCGTGTGCGTGTCGCGGATGGTGGCACGCCTGCTGTCGACGGTACGTGTACCGCGCGCGTTACCATTGGCGGCCACAGTATACCGGTTCAATTCACCGTGCTGACCACCTGTGCCCATGACCTCATTCTTGGCTTGGATTTTCTGACTGACCATTCCGCCCTCATTGACTGCTCGGATGGCGTCCTACACCTCGAACTTCCACTGCTGGATTCAGAACCCGTCGATATATCCCTGCGACTGTACAGTACCGATTATGCTCGCCTGTCATCCCGAACCGCCTCTTTCGTTCCACTGACCCCATCTCGCCCAGTTCCTGATGGCGACTATCTCGTTACGCCTAACCTTGACCTCCTGCTGACCCGTAACGTTGCCCTACCTCATACCATCGCCACCATCCAAGCTAACGCCCTCTCTCTGCCTTTCCTCAACTTCGGCGTCTCTTCTCAAGTGCTCCCGTCCGGCATCTGCGTGGCTACCCCATCTCCTCTCGCTCCTTGCCACGTCGCTCAGTTGGCCAACACCCCTGCTCAAGACACTGCCACCCCCCGTCGGCAGTCTCCTCAGTCGCCCGACGCCTTAACGACCATGATGGCCACCGACCTCAGTCCCGACCAAACTGCCCAGCTTCGTGCCCTTCTCGAATCTTTTTCGGATATTTTTGATGTCAACAACACGACGCTGGGCCAAACTCTCGCCGTCAGGCACCGCATTGAAACCGGCGATGCCCCTCCCATCCGCCGCCGCCCCTATCGAGTCTCTCACGCCGAGCGTCAAGTTATCAATGCGGAAGTTACTAAAATGCTCGCGAAAAACATTATCGAGCCCTCGCACAGTCCCTGGGCCTCACCCGTCGTACTTGTGAAGAAAAAGGATGGCTCCTGGCGTTTTTGCATTGATTATCGGCACTTGAATAAGATCACCAAAAAGGACGTGTACCCCTTGCCGCGTATCGATGACGCCCTTGACTGCCTTCATGGTGCCAAATTTTTCTCATCCATAGATCTTCGCTCCGGCTACTGGCAAATTGCTGTAGACGACCAGGACCGTGAAAAGACCGCCTTTGTGACACCTGATGGGCTTTACCAATTCAAAGTTATGCCTTTCGGATTATGCAACGCGCCAGCCACATTCGAGCGCATGATGGATGCCCTTTTGCACGGCTTTAAGTGGTCCACCTGCCTGTGCTACCTCGATGACGTCATTGTCTTTTCGCCCACGTTTTCCACTCATATCACTGACCTTTCCCAGATCCTTTCCCTCTTTCGTCATGCCGGCCTGCAGCTCAACTCGTCTAAGTGCCGTTTCGCGCGCCGCCAGCTCACCATCTTGGGTCATGTCGTCGACAATACGGGGGTCCACCCTGACCCTGAGAAGATCCGAGCCGTCAAAGACTTTCCCCAGCCCCGTTCTTCTAACGACGTCCGAAGCTTCTTGGGGCTCTGCTCCTACTTTCGTCGATTCGTTCAAGGCTTCGCCGACATCGCCCGCCCCCTAACCAACCTTCTGAAGAAAGACACCACCTTCATCTGGGGACCCGACCAGGCACAAGCGTTTTCCAACCTGATATCGAAGCTTACTACCGCGCCAGTTCTCGGCCACTTCGATGTGACCGCTCCCACTGAAGTTCGCACCGACGCCAGTGGCTACGGCATCGGCGCTATCCTCTCACAGAGACAATCCGGAGAGCACCGTGTGATCGCGTACGCCAGCCGTCTCCTCTCTGCCCCGGAGCGGAATTATTCAATTACCGAACGAGAGTGCTTAGCTCTTGTCTGGGCTGTTGGGAAATTTCGCCCATATTTATACGGCCGCCCCTTTACAGTTGTCACTGACCACCATGCGTTGTGCTGGCTCTCTTCCTTGAAAGACCCTACAGGACGGCTTGGTCGTTGGGCACTGAGCCTGCAGCAGTACCATTACTCTGTACTCTACAAGTCTGGCCGCTTGCACGCCGATGCCGACTGCCTTTCCCGTTACCCCGTTGGCCCGTGTGACAATCTTGGCACTGACAGCGTGGATGCTCTGTGCTCCCTCTCTGTCCTCGCTAACATGGCCGACGAACAGCGCCGCGATGCCGAGCTGCGCTCCATTATCGACCGCCTCAACACCGCCCCATTCGACCCTCCGATGCGCCGCTTTGTGCTCCGTGATGGAGTTTTATACCGCAGGAGCCTTAGCCAGGATGGCCCAGACCTCCTTCTCGTTGTCCCCGAGCACCTTCGCACTGTTGTCCTCCAAAAGCTGCATGATCTTCCCACTGCTGGTCACTTGGGTGTCTCCCGTACTTACGACCGCGTGCGTCGTCGATTCTTTTGGCCGCGCCTCTACCGCTGTGTACGCCGCTATGTTGCTGCCTGCGATGAGTGCCAGCGCCGGAAACGCCCCACCACTCTGTCAGCCGGTCTTCTTCAGCCCATTGACGTCCCACCCGAACCTTTCCATCGCGTCGGCTTAGACCTTTTGGGACCATTTCCGGAATCCGATTCGGGCAACAAATGGATAGCCGTTGCCACAGACTACGCTACCCGTTACGCGATCACACGCGCACTGCCCACCAGTACGGCTACTGATGTTGCCGACTTTCTTTTGACCGACCTTATCCTACATCATGGAGCTCCCCGTCAACTTCTGACCGACCGAGGCCGATGCTTTCTGTCCAGAGTTGTCGCTGATATTCTTCGATCGTGCTCTACGAAACATAAGCTCACCACCGCCTACCACCCGCAGACGAACGGCCTCACAGAACGCTTCAACCGCACTCTCACCGATATGCTGGCTATGTACGTTTCTCCGGACCATCGCGACTGGGATACCGCTCTCCCCTATGTGACCTTCGCCTACAACTCCTCCCGCCATGACACTGCCGGTTACTCCCCTTTTTATCTTTTGTATGGCCGCGAGCCCCTGCTGCCTCTGGACACGCTGCTTCCCACTTCTACTGCTCCGCCGTCTGCATACGCCCACGACGCCATTACCTGCGCTCACCACGCTCGCCAACTCGCACGCTCTCGGCTCCTCGCTTCCCAGACCTCTCAGCAGGAATTCTACAACCGCCGTCACCGTGTGGTCTCCTTCGCCCCTGGCTCCCTCGTCTTGCTTTGGTCGCCATCTCGCCGCGTGGGGCTCTCTGAAAAACTTCTGTCCCGCTACGTCGGCCCGTACCGTGTCCTGCGCCAAGTCACCGCAGTCACCTACGAGATCGCTCCCGCCTTCCCCGGTGCCACGTCCTCTCAGCATCAGACCGATGTTGTGCACGTCTCTCGCCTCAAGCACTACGTCTTGCAGTCCCCCTCACTGCCCTGATGAGCACCGAGACGGTGCCTTTCCGACCGGGGGGCCATGCAACGGATAATCTCCGTGAAGACGACGCAGAGGAAGTGCCCAGTGTGTGCGCGCTTGCCGCTCGGGGCTAGCTGTGATCTGGACCCTGTGCTCCGGTCGCCCTTGTGCCGACATAGACTTCGGGCCACGTAACAATATATATATTGTAAGATGGGTACTGGGACGGTTAGAGGAGCAGGGCGCCGGAGGTAGACGCAGAGACACAGGCCTCGTAGACACACAGGTCGAGCACCGAGAGCTCACACACAAAGCGATGGCAATGCCGCTCAACACAACGGTCAAATGTTCGTCGTCGTCTTCGCCGGAACAAGAACTTCTTCGTCGTTACAACTGCCCCCCCGGGAAGGAGAGGAGCCATCCTGGCGATTTACGGGGTGGGTGAGATGGCAGGGTCATAATACGGCTTTAGGCGCTGCACGTGAACAGTCTCGCGTCCGCGCCGGCGAAGATCAGAAGACGGCATCAGCGGTTCCACCACGTAATTAACAGGCGAGGTGCGCTCCACAACGCGGTAGGGGCCATGAAACTTCGCAAGAAGTTTCGAGGAGAGGCCTGGAGTACTGGATGGAACCCAGAGCCACACGAGGCTACCAGAAGAAAAGTGCGGGGACGTGTGTTGGCTGTCGTGGCGGGATTTCCGACGGTATTGGGCCTCAGTTGTGAGAGAACGGGCGATTTGGCGACACTCTTCTGCGTGTCGTGCAGCTTGCGAAATAGGAGTACACTCAGATGCGTCAGGCTGGTATGGGAGAATGGTATCGAGTGGAGCAGAAGGATGACGGCCGTAAAGAAGATAGAACGGAGAGAAGCCAGTAGTCGACTGCGTTGCGGTGTTGTAGGCGTACGTCACATACGGAAGGACGAGATCCCAGTTGGAATGGTCTGATGAGACGTATATAGAGAGCATATCGCCGAGGGTACGGTTAAATCTTTCTGTAAGGCCGTTAGTTTGCGGGTGATAGGCAGAGCTTGTTCGGTGAATGATGTTGCACTTGCGGAGCAAGGCTTGCACAACTTCCGATAAGAAAACGCGGCCTCTGTCACTCAGCAGTTCGCGCGGTGCGCCGTGGCGAAGAATGAACCGTCGCAAAATGAAGGAGGCGACGTCAGACGCTGAGGCGGATGGAAGGGCGGCGGTTTCTGCATACCTCGTCAAGTGGTCAACTGCGACGATAGCCCAACGGTTACCGGCTGCAGTGTAGGGAAGAGGTCCATACAAATCAATGCCTACGCGGTCGAATGGGCGCGGTGGGCAAGGTAGTGGCTGCAACTCGCCTGCAGAAGGGTGGGCAGGGCGCTTGCGACGTTGGCAGGGCAGGCATGAGCGGATGTGCTTAAGGAGGAAGTTATACATTCCGCGCCAGTAGTAACGCAGCCGGATCCGATTGTATGTTTTGAATACTCCTGCGTGTCCGCATTGTGGGTCAGCGTGGAAATAATCACAGACTTGCGAGCGGAGGTGGCGAGGAACAACCAATAACCACTTGCGACCATCTGCGCTGTAGTTGCGGCGGTAAAGGAGATTGTCACGAATGGCGAAGTGAGGAGCTTGGCGACGGAGAGCGCGTGATGGAGAAGCCGCCGTAGTGTTAGAGAGGAAATCAAGCAGAGACGCAATCCAAGGGTCCATGCGCTGCGCTGAAGGCATGTCGTTGATGTGAAGCAACGGAGGGGAGTCGTCGAGTGTTGAGAGGCCGGCGAGCTCAACCGGAAGTGGGCAGCGAGAAAGGGCGTCGGCATCTTGGTGCTTGCGTCCGGTGCGATAAACTACACGGGCATCGTATTCCTGCATACGAAGAGCCCATCTTGCGAGGCGGCCGGAGGGGTCTTTCAGGGAGGATAACCAGCAAAGCCCATGGTGGTCCGTCACGACATCAAAGGGACGACCATAGAGATAAGGGCGGAATTTGGTAAGAGCCCAAACGATAGCCAAACACTCTTTTTCCGTCACTGAGTAATTGGACTCTGCCTTCGTCAGGGTGCGGCTTGCATAGGCGACAACGTACTCATGAAAGCCAGGTTTGCGCTGCGCGAGTACAGCTCCGAGACCAACACCACTGGCGTCGGTATGAACCTCGGTAGGGGCCGTCGGGTCGAAATGGCGCAGGATAGGTGGTGCGGTGAGGATGCGGCGTAAGGTATAAAACGCGTTGTCGCACGCGGGTGACCACTGTGAAAAGTCGGAGCTGCTGGATAGGAGTTGTGTTAAAGGGGCAGCAATCGATGCAAAGTTTCGGATAAATCTACGAAAGTAGGAACACAGGCCAAGGAAGCTGCGCAGTTCTTTGACAGATGTAGGCTTGGGAAAAGCAGCGACCGCTCGAAGTTTGGCTGGGTCGGGAGAAACGCCTTCCTTCGAGACAACATGCCCTAAGATAGTGAGTTTACGAGCGGCAAAACGGCATTTCTTCAAGTTTAGCTGCAAACCGGCGTCAGAAAGGCAGTTCAAGACGTGCCTCAGGCGATGAAGGTGGGTGTCAAAATCCGCAGAAAAGACGACGATGTCGTCGAGATAGCAGAGGCATACCTTCCATTTTAATCCCCGCAAAATGGTGTCCATCATCCTCTCAAATGTTGCAGGCGCATTACAAAGGCCGAATGGCATAACTGTAAATTCGTATAAGCCGTCGGGGGTTACAAAAGCGGTTTTGGGGCGATCGGCCGCTTCCATGGGGACCTGCCAATATCCGGAACGAAGATCGAGGGAAGAAAATAGTTCGGCCCCTTGCAAACAATCCAAAGCGTCATCGATGCGCGGAAGAGGGTAGACATCCTTCCGCGTAATCTTATTAAGGCGGCGGTAGTCGACACAAAATCGGATGGAGCCGTCTTTCTTCTTGACCAGCACAACAGGCGAAGCCCAAGGGCTACTGGAGGGCTGGATCACGCCGTCTTGGAGCATTTTATCAACTTGCTCTTCGATAACATGGCGCTCGGTGGCAGATACACGATAGGGGTGCTGCCGCACTGGTGCGTGGTTGCCGGTGTCGACACGATGGGTGACCGTGGAAGTTTGGCCCAAGGAACTCCGATGACAGTCGAAGGAGGAGCGGAACTGGTGAAGGAGGTTAAGAAGCTGCGTCCGTTGCGGGGAAGGAAGATCGGTGTCGATAGAGCGAAGGAAGAGGTCTGTAGCGGAGGAATCAGGCGCAGAAGATGGAGGGCTGAGCGCAGTCATGGCTAGATGAGGTGAATCGGCGGGGTCCTCACAGGTGAGAATGGACGCAATAGATTGTAAACTGCCGAGACATTCGCCATGGCGCAAAGCAGTAGGGAAGGAAAACGGGTTAGAGACCCATAGCACGGAAAGGCCTGCAGAAATAGTGAGCACAGCGTAGGGCAGCGGGAGGGACTTGCGGCGCAGAAAAGCGCAGGCTGGCGTGAAGAGAACAACGTCATCACAAACAGAGTCACAAGAGATGCTTACAAGCGCAGTGGAGCTGGGAGGAAGGATGATGTCTTCAGTGACGACGGCTTTAGCGCACGGAACAGAAGGAGCAGCGTCTGGCGAGACATTAGGCAAAGCGGAGAACCCAACTTCTGCGCGAGCGCAGTCGATGACAGCTTCGTGACGCGACAGGAAATCCCACCCTAAAATTAAAGCATGTGAGCAAGAAGGCAGCACGACGAACTCGATGGAGTATAGTGTGTCCTGGATTCGAACTCGAGCGGTGCATGCTGCTAACGGCGTAATCGGCTGTGCGCTGGCCGTGCGCAGCGTGAGTCCCGAAACTGGCGTCTTAACTTTCTTTAAAGAAGTACATAACTTTTCGTCCATTACCGAAATCGCTGCACCGGTGTCTATCAGAGCCATCACAGACACGCCCTCAACAAAAACATCAATAAGGTTTGCTGGTGATCGATGAGGTCTTCGAAATTTCGACGGGGGCGCAGTTCTTGCCTCCGGAACTGCGGCGCCTAGTTTTCCTGCTGAGGAGAATCAGGGCGACGTCGCATGGGGGAGATAGAGCGGCGTCGAGGCGAAGGGGAGCGGCGGCTGGAGAGGGCTGAACGATCAGGGGAGTAAGGACGACTTGGCGTTTGGTCGACAGGCTCAGAATACTGATGGGTTGAAGGCCAGTACCCCGAAGATTGCGCACGTGGGGCTGGCGTTTGGAGATGGCGACGGCAGTAGCGCGCGACGTGGCCAGGCACTCCGCAAGTGTAGCATACAGGACGGTTGTCTCTGGTGCGCCACGGATTGCTTGCTCTTCGAGCTGGTCGCAGGGCAGGTGCCGACGCTTGCACAGGCACGTACATTGTAGGATAGGACGACGGCGGGGGCTGTACTAGAACGTCGGCGTAAGTCCGAGGACCGGCTACAGGTCTTGGGGCGACGTCGGCGCAAGGCATGGGACTGGTGACAGACCTAGGAGCAGCATCGGCGTAAATCAAGGGTGCGGCGACAGGTGGCGGAGGATGGAAGGATGGAAGCGCCTCAGTAACCTGGTCTTGTATAGCCTGTCGAAGAGCCGGGGCCAAATAAGGCGGCGCCTGTTGAGGGCTAGGCAGAAGAGAAAGTTGCCGAGCTACCTCTTCACGGACGAAATCTTTGATTTGCTGCAGCATAGAGGTGTTGTCAGCTGCAGGCGCCAGTCCAGAAAGCGATTCAACCTGGGCTTGTTGGTGTTTCCGAGTCAAGAACCGCTGTTTGTGCAGCTCCTCGAAGCTTTGGCAGAGCGTGAACACTTCCTTAACGGTGCGCAAGTCACGGGGTAATAGCATCTGATAGGCATCATCGTCGATACCTTTCAAGATGTGTTTTATCTTGTCGGCTTCGGACATGTTCGCATTGACACGTTTGCATAAGTCAATGACTTCTCCTATATAGCTGGTGAAGCTTTCGCCGACGTGCTGCGAGCGTTCACGCAAACGCTGTTCAGCCCGAAGTTTCCGGACAGTGGGGCGACCAAAGACTTCGGCAAGCTTCGTTTTGAAGGCTGTCCATGTTCGGATGTCTCCCTCATGGTTCCGATACCAGAGGTTAGCGACCCCCGTTAGATAAAAAATTGCGTTGTTCAGCTTCGCATCGTCGTCCCATCTATTGTACAGGCTCACCCGTTCGTATGACGCGAGCCAGTCTTCCACGTCATTCTCATCGGCTCCGCTGAAGATTGCCGGATCTCGCTGGCGAAGGGAGCCGGCGCAGATGAGAGCTGGTCCCGTTTGTACAGATTGATTTTGGGCGTCTTCTGGCATTTCAAGCGTGGGAAGAGTGCGGCTACGCAGCTCCACGATGGAGATTTCTACCCGGCGACCTCCACCAAATGTAAGATGGGTACTGGGACGGTTAGAGGAGCAGGGCGCCGGAGGTAGACGCAGAGACACAGGCCTCGTAGACACACAGGTCGAGCACCGAGAGCTCACACACAAAGCGATGGCAATGCCGCTCAACACAACGGTCAAATGTTCGTCGTCGTCTTCGCCGGAACAAGAACTTCTTCGTCGTTACAATATAAATATATATATATATATATATATATATATATAGAGAGAGAGAGAGAGAGAGAGATCGCTCTGTAGCATAATTCATACACGAGCGGTCACAAAATATTCCTGGATTTCTGATCAATCAACATCGTCACCTAAGTCGTCATCACCCTCATCCTCAACATACGCGTCATGTACAACATTCTTGAGCCAAAATTTTAAATATTACAAAGCTGTAAGGTACTGGTATAGAAATATTAAAGGCAATGGCCCATCCTTGCGATATTTAGGAAAATATTTCTTTCAAAGTGTTTCCATTCTTCGCATCGAGCAGTTAAGACTGCCACAGAAAACCAACGGGGAACGCTTTTGACGGTAGAAAAAACGTTAATAGCAAGAAAATTCAAGAATGCCAACGGGAGATCTCCAGATATATGGGTTGTTGTAGTGAAATCTTTAAATATATCAACTTAGTTTAATTTAGTTTATGTAGGCTTAACGTCTCAAAGCGACTCAGTCTATGAGGGATGTCGTAGTGTAGCGCTCCGGAAATTCCGACCACCTGGGGTTCTTTAGCGTGCACTGACATCGCACAGTACACGGGCCTCTGAGAATTTCGCCTCCATCGAAATTCGACCGCCACGGCCAGGATCGAACCCGCGTCTTTCGGGTCAGCAGCCGAGCACCATAACCACTGAGGCACCGCGGCGGCCACATGAAAAATTTCGCATATCAATTCTTTCCCGTTCAAAAATGCTTTTGTCGAGAATTGTTGGGTGTGATCATATCGTCATATTCACCTCATCAACATTATACTCATCACCCTCGAATAGGTATGACATATAGGAAAACATACTGCGTGATAGAGGTAGGGGTATTACTATTAACGATGAATCAATCAATCAATAAATCAATCCCTCTTGGCACAAGGTCAGCTGGCCTTACGGCAAACGACCGTCGTTTCAGGAACGCACCTTTCTCGACAAATTCCGCTGCTTGCAAGGTCGCGAAGCCGGGACCGTTCCGTAGCGCCAGTGCAACACCACCGAGACACCCGGATGTGAACTTGGTGTCACGCCCCACGAGTTGCACTCACTCCGTGTAATACGCGCGTACATGATGCACTGACAAGAGAGAAGAGGAGGGGGGGGGGGGGGGGGGGGAAGGTTCCGTCTCTACACAGGTGCGGAGCAAGAAGAAGAAGCGGAGATGCTTCGTTATGCAAAGCGAAAACCCCTGCGCCGGCGCCGTGCACGTTGGTCTGCCTTTCCCGCCGGGAGCATCTGCGCGTGTCTTCCACACCCCACAGGCACGGTCCGGCGAGCAGCCTACGACGCAGTAACGTGCGCAGCGTCTGTGAAAAAGAGCACGAGCGGTTTGCTAGTAAGCCATTTAGTGAGCACCCCCCCCCCCTTCCCCCCCCCCGCTCGGGTGCACTAAGCTGTCTGGCAATATGAAGACGAGCTCCGGTTTCACCTTGAAGAGTTTTAGAAACACAAAGTTCAAAACCAGCCATACTGCGTGGTCCAGAAAGAGACTCCGTAGGCTTGTACACCGGCTAGAATTAATACTGGTAGCTCAAGGTGTCTCTACACTCGAAACAAGAATACGCCTATATGGGAGTTAAATGGGAGTAAGCTGTCTTCTAGCGCACTACTTTTCAAAGGCAGGTAGTGGGCTGAAGGAAAGCTTGCTCTCAATTAACTGCTTTCTGTTTATACAAAACGGTAGTGTAGGTAATACGAAGGCAAAACAGCCTCTGGTCGGTAAGGGTAACGGAGTGGATTCCAAGAGAAGGCAAGCGTAGCAGGGGGCGGCGGAAAGTTAGGTGGGCGGATGAGATGAAGAAATTTGCGGGGATACGGTGGCCGCAGCTGCCAGGACAGGGTTAGGTTTGGTTTGGTTTATTGGGGTCTAACGGCCCGAAGCAACTCGGGCTATGAGGGACTCCGTAGTGGAGGGCTCCGGAAATTTCGACCACCTGGGGTTCTTTAACGTGCACTGACATCGCACAGTACACGGGCCTCTAGAATTTGCCCTTCATCGAAATTCGGTTAATTGGAGAGGCATGGGAGAGGACTTTGTCCTGCAGTGGACGTAGTCAGGCCGATGATGATGATGACAAAATAACTAGACTTCCCGCAGTGGTAAGTTGAGAGCCACGTTGAGTGGCAATATTCTAGCCTATATCCTGCCCACCTTCTGGTTTGGTTGGTTTATGGGGTTTAACGTCCCAAAGCGACTAAGGCTATGAGAGGCCGTAGTGGAGGGCTCCGGAAATTTCGACCACCTGGGGATCTTTAACGTGCACTGACATCGCACAGTACACGGGCCTCTAGAATTTCTCCTCCAAAGAAATTCCAGCCGCCGCGGCCGGGATCGAACCCGCGTCTTTTGGGTCAGCAGCCGAGCACCATAGCCACTGAGCCACCGCGGCGGCTTAAGGAACGCACAGCGTAGAATAGCAGATCGGGGAACACGCTCAAGCTGCTGATGCTGCGACGATTTGCAGTGACCGTCGACAAAAGCGCTGAGAGAGTGCCTTCACGTCAGTTGAGTAAGGGAGGACCAAATCAAATTCTACGTCTTTCGGCAAACAGCCAGCGGGGAAATGTTCAAGCGAAAATTGCAAAGATGCACTTAGGCAGGCAAGGTCATGTGCGTAGGTACCGTTCCGTTCATTTCGGATACATGTTTTCGAGGCTAAATTCTGGCAGACAAACGATGTACACTTCACAAACTCATGACTGTCTAGAAAAAGCTTATTTGCTCAAGTTTATCTACAAGAACAGGTTTTGGTATGGACGAAAACAAGAAACATTATGAAGTACTAGTGCACAGTGGAGTCTCTATAACAGAAGTATTTTTTTTTTATTTAGAACATACTGCAGGCCTACAGTAGGCCCAAGCAGGAGGGGCGAATACATAATATATGAAAAAAAGAACAGGTTTAGCAAAATTGAAAAATGTTAAATACAAGTTGTAACACAAAATACAGCAATAAATACAAGGCTCAGATGCAAAATACAAAAAGTAAACGTAGAAATAAATGGCTCTCAAATTAAATGCAGTGAAGAAAACATAGAGTCAAAAGAATCAGTTCTGGTTAAGAGATCTGGCGGACACCTGTTCCACTCCTCAATGGTGCGTGGAAAAAATGAGTATTTAAAGGCGTTAATCCTAGCACTGTAAGGGGTTAATGATTGTGTATGATGATTTCGTGTTTGGCGCAGAAAATAAGGCAGAAAGAAAAGAACAAAACAGGGACCGCTTGCACTAAGTAAATAAGACAGTCTTGTTGAGAACAAAATAGAAAGTTGTTTTGAGGCTAAAGCCTTACTAGCCCCGTTACGAGAAAATCCAGCGGCGTACCCTACCATGTGTACTGGCAAATCGTATATAGAAAATCCCAGTGATGGCAAAAAATTAGGCAGTGGCTTAGCTCTCGTTAAGCCTGGATATACAAGCGAAAAGCTTAAGTTATGCTTGGTTTGACGTCATGACTGTCGCAGTTCGCGCACAAAGCACTGGGAGCACCACGATAACGGTGTAGGCGTTCGACCGTCCACACACTGCCTGTACGGAGGCGGAGGAGGACACGGAAATCGGCGCGGTCGAACTGCCAGCTTTCTGCGTCGTCTAGCAGCAGCCTCACACTCTTCTACTTCCATGGTGAATGCGTACGCCTATTTTCTGGCAAGCGCATTATATAGCCGTCCTCGCGCTTGCGTAGTAACCGTGGTAAACACGCGGCTGCAGGACTGAACAAAGGCGTGCCTAGTGAATACGGTGCTGTCTTAGAAGGATGCTTTAGAAACATGTACTGTGGTGTCCATTCCTTTCGGGTACACCAAGATTATGAGACACAGGCATTTCCTTTCCTTAAAACCAATTTTCATTGCATTTCATTTTTCTCAAGGCATTTTCGGGTATCCACCGAGATATGAGAGAGCCGTTCTTTTCATTTTCCTTCCCTTACGGCGCGGTTCGGGTGTCCACCGAGACATGAGAGAGAGGCGTCGTTTCCTTTCCGCGACGTCACTCGGTCGTGACTACGGGATACGCGAAGCTAGGCTTCGACCCTCGTAGTGAAGCTTTTCGCTTCAAAAATTGGCAGCTCTGGTTAAACCTGCAGGATTGCGAAAGCGAAAACGAGGAGAGAGAGAGAGAGGCGATGGAGAGCGCGCGGCAGCGGCGGCGGCCCCGGCACGCTAGCTATGCGCCGTCCTCGCGCATGCTGAACTGGCGAGCGCGGCGGCGGCACCTCTGAGTCACCCGCGCAGCGGCTGCAGCGGCGCGCCGTCCTCGCGCATGCGCAGTATGGCCTTGCGGCAGCTTCGCGAAATGGCTCGGCGACTCGCGTAGTGTTGCTTTCGCTACAAAAAGTAGGGTGACGTCATTAAGCGGCCGTAGGACGCTCACAACAAGCCGGAGTACCCGGGTTCGAATCCTACCGCGGCAGCCGCCAGAGGGTCGAAACTATCTTAGAGCCCTCCTCTACGCCCCTCTATTCTTTCACTCCCACCTTCCCTTCCCTCGCGGCGCAGTTGAGGTGTCCACCAAGAAGTGAGACAGTTACTGCTCCATTCCATTTCCTTCCAAATCACAAACCTTCACGGCGTGGTTCAGGTGTCCACCTGGAATGAGACAGCCGCCGCTTGCCCCGAATAACCTCGTTCTCAGCATCCTAACAACTGCCCGTCGTTTCACAAAGGCATTTCTTCCGCGGCACTCCTTAAAATTATATTTTTCCCCTGAAGTTACTGAGCAGTTCTGAATAACAGACATGCGCGTTGTGGGAAACGTAGTGAAAGGTGCGCGCTTTAAAGCCGTCGGAGCTGATGCGTGCGAACTATAAGCGCAGAAATACGAACTCTACCTGCTAAACCTCAGCGAGCCGTCAGACGTGGCATCGACCCACAACTGCTCACGTAACGTATGTTATTTCAGTCGTGACGAGGTGTGATCGTAGTCTGATTTTTCCATATAGCGTCCTATCTGGCGGGCGCGGTAGTGACGCGCTTCTCTTTACTAAACTGTGGAATAGCACCTGGCCTTCAAGTCGTAAGGAAGGAAGGAAAGAAATGAAATTAATATTACAAATTACATTTAAGCCTATCAATGAGATTGAGCTAACGCAGTTAATTATTTCAACCGTCTAAACGCATCTCTTTTATTGGTTTAGCAGTTTTGAAACTTCTGTGCGTATACACTGCGGGCGAGAACCCGCGGGGGCCCTTAACCACACGCTGCAATAACGGCATTAACTTTGCCGCTTATATTGCAGCGAAAATTTGTTACACTTGAACCTTTTACAAGGAAGTTGGAGGAGCCCGGCGATTACTTCCTTATAACCTTAACTTCGTTAGAGCCCGTGATGAACGAGCTTCCAGTGGGAACCGTCATTTCTTGAAAATGTATAGCACTCGACTTAAGAGCGTTAGCTACGAGTGCTTCAAGTGATTACATCGGTGCACTCAGCAAACATAGAGAAGACCAAACATGCGCGGATGTTTCCTTTCCGGAAACATCCCTTCTAAGACAAAAGTAGCGCCATCTACCTCGAGTATTTTGCAGTACTATAGCGATTTACACCCACCTTCGATATATCCGATATATTTCCTCGTTATGCCTGTTAATAAATTGTACAAACGGGCGCATCACAACACGCAGAATCGTTTGACACTATCCGGAACCCCCTGCGACAAACGGTTCGGTTGTAATGGCCGTCTGAAGGCCCCCGGAATACACGGTTTGGGGGACGAAAGGTCGTCGGTGCGAATCCCACACATATTTTGTGCTTCATCAAAATAGTAATTTTATCTTAAAGAAACATGACAAGTCATTTGACACCACTTTGAATGTGCGTCCAAACGGGTGGCCCCAAATTTTATGCAAATGATGGTCCCGGAGGGGGGTTCCACTTCAATGGCTGCTATACTGGCGCATATATAAAGGATCGAAAGTATTTGTATAAACACAGTTGTGTTATATCGTGTGGTGACGTGGTAACTATTTTGCTCAATTTGACCTTCACTGCAGACGGACGCGTCCTTGACAAACGTGAGTAGTGAGAAGTAACGCTCTTAAAAACAGCTTTTCGTTGCAATGTACGCAAGATTGGACGAGGACATACAGCTACTGAGACGTTTTCCTAAGTCTAACACAACGTTTCGAAAGCGTCAGAGGGAAGAACACGGGAAATAAGCTGCAGAATAACGCGTCACTGGCAGGCTCAAAATAGGAATAATTGGAAGACATTGTGTGAGGTCTCGTCTTCAGTGTAGTCCATAGAGTTTCTTACTATTACCTAGAGGGAAAGCTGGCAGCCCGTCTATGGGAGTTTGCATGGCGACCCCTCGAGACCACTTCAGCCACCATGGGCGCTCAAGGCATCATGGCGCGGTGAGCTACTTGTTGCGGAACTGCAACTTTTGGCCAAAAAGTAATAGAAAAATAAAGCTGTTTGATTACTACAAACGTCCTAACATTCAATATATTTGTCTAACGATTGCAACAAACAAGCAGAAAAGCATTTAAGTGCAAAGTTGGCTCAAATTAAGAGACGACTCGCTCTCCTATTGGCCAAGTGATGAACACTAAAAAAACTAATATTGCGTAATTAACAAGCGCACTTTTAAAAGTAAATATGTTTTAAAAAAAATGTTGTTGCTTAGATACTTTAAGAGGTTTTTTAATGACATTTCGGAAGAGTAAAACCTTTTATTGGCGTCGTGTGTCGTCGCGTTTTAACTACTATGGCTTTTGCACACTGCGTTCGCGCGAAAGTCGTCTGCGCACACACGAACAGCGTTTTCAGAATGAAACATCTTAGTAGTGGCACTCCGTGTTCCCGAAAAACTACGACTGTTCCGCAACAAGTAGCTCACCGCCCCATGATGCTTTGGGTGTCCATGGTGGCTGAAGTGCAGCGCCGCCAGCTTTCCCTCCAGGTAATAGTAAGAAACTCTGGTGTGTGTAGTCAGCTTGGTTAGTAATGACGATGATAATGGCGGCAGCGATGATGATGATTTACGGTGACATCATCAGTCACATTACTGCAGCCTCGCGAGCGATGTAAACCAAAGAGCTCAATCAGGTTTAGGCTACACAGAGAATTCTCGGTCGGGTGTACACAGCAAAACAAGAGTCAAGTGGGATCCCGCCACGGCAGCCCACAGAGACGACAGCAGTAGTTACTACCGCCACACTTATCTTAAAGTGTTAAATGTAACACTCGTATTACTTAAGGTCGCGTTAGTATGAAACACAAGGTCCCTCAAGTGGACCAGTGGGCGGTATAATTGGTACACAGATTGTGGACCACCTAATTGGCCTAGATTGTTCGGAGTGGTATCAAACGACTCAGGGCGTCACGGAGCATAAGATTACTAGTCGTGTCAAAGCGTAGCTTATCACAGAGATTCGCAACGACGACCTTTGGTTCCCCAAACCGTGACTTCTTGAACCTTCAAACGTCCATTACGGCCAAACCAATTGACGTAGTACATTCGAAGTTTGGTTTTGTTTGGTTTAGTTCGATTTGACGTCCCAAGGCGACTCCGGCTATGAGGGACGCCGTAGTGAAGGGATCCGGAAATTTGGACCACCTGGGGTTCTTAAACGTGCACTGACATCGCACAGTACACGGGCCCCTAGAATTTCGCCTCCATCGAAATTAGCCGCCACAGCCGGGATCGAACCCGCGTCTTTCGGGTCAGCAGCCGAGCACCATAACCACTGAGCCACCACGGCGGGTGGTTTCAAACGATTTGCATTCATGCGCTGTATACGTTGGCATCAAAACGTAGATATCTGGATATAACGAAAAACCTGTACCGTATACAGCGAATACGGCTAATGACGCAATATTCGTTCGATACTGCTAACGCTCGATACCAATACGCTGCCTCGGCGTTTTGCTCTTTTTCTTTTGCGCCGATCGCAGCAAACTGGAGGGCATTCGCGGCGGGAGTTGTCGCGTACGTCGCAGTCGTTTGAAAAGCGGACAGGGATTACCGACACCGGCTGGGCGTCGTGTATATAACCGGCTCAACGTCACAATGTTGGAGTGCGCGGGGAGAGTGTTTACGACGACGAGGCAATGGCATTCCAGAGAGCTATAAACAGCGTGGCCCGCGCTGACGCACGTCTACATTAATTAAACGCGGTTTTTATTAATGTTTAATGGGGAAATGCATTCTTTGGCTCGCACGCCACATTTTCCCTCGACATCACTCACAACATCCAACTCACGAATTCACAACACACCGTTTGCATGTTGTGTACTTATTGCTACGTGGAGCTCCGGGTAGAAAGTTTGATGTAAACATGCATGTTCTCAACAGCCAGCGCTTCCATGCCATGGCGCCAATGTGAGCAAGTTAAGCGCAGCAAGCAAGATAAGGAGGCACGAATGTGCGAATTCTAGAATGGTTTGACTGATTTGATTTGCTTTATTGGGATTTAGCGTCCCAAAGCGACTCAGGCTATGAGGGACGCCGTAGCGAAGGGCTCCGGAAATTTCCACCACATGGGGTTCTTTAACGTGCACTGACATCGCGCAGTACACGGGCCATCTAGAATTTCGCCTCCATCGAAATTCGACCGCTGCGGCCGGGATCGAACCCGCACTAGAAAGAGTCCATTAATTACTCGTCTCCTATTTTGTGATGAATGTGTTGAGGAAAATAGGAATAAATCGATCAATTTCTCGTCTATCATTTTTCTGACAGCTATTTCGGGGAAAATATATAGGTACACATCGATTAATTCTTCGTCTCTCATTTTTTCCGAAAAAAAAAATGTCAGTGCACGTTAAAGAACCCCAGGTGGTCGAAATTTCCGGAGCCCTTCACTCCGGCGTCTCTCATAGCCTTAGTCGCTTTGGGACGTTAAACCCCATAAACCAAACCAAACCAAACTAAACCAAACAAAAAAAAATGTTTCGGGAAAAACAGGAACAAATCTGCTAATTCACTTCTCTCATTTTTGACAAATGTTTCGGGTAAAATAAGAAAACATCAATTAATTCGTCGTTTCTCATGAAAGGCGCTTTACGCCTGTGACTATAGTCACGTGGTCTATCGACACTTTATAGACTTCTTATAGACTCTATTGCCTTCCTATAGATATTTTTGTCTATTCTTAGTATATACACTGTCTATAGACAAAAATCTACTAAAAGTGTACGGCCATAAATCTATAGATTATCAGTAGACTGTCTATAGCTTTTGCATTGCCTATAGACTGTTCTCTAGGATTTGTCTATAGAGAGTCTATAGACTTTATAGACAGCAGTCTATCGATAGTCTATAGACTGTCTAAAAATATTTTGTGAGGGTAACTCGCCGACTGGCCATGCCATTTTATTTAGCCTATAATTTCGGCCTCACTAAGATTAAGCATGAACGGCGCTGAACATTTTCGGTGTGCCAGAACTCTTACACACAATAACCACCGCATTCGCACCCTCGAGCAACGTCGGCGCCCGGATAAATCCTATGTGCCTTCCCGTGCAAAAATTTCTTTAATCATAGACTTCAATAGACAAATCTAGACTAGTCTATAGTCAATAAAAGTCATATATATATAGTCTATTGACAATCTATAGATTTATGGCAATACACTTTTAGTAGATTTGTCTATAGGTAGTCAGTAGACCATGAATAGACAAAAGGAAATATCGATAATAATGTAATAGAGTCTGCAAGAAATTTATAGGAAGTCTATAGACAATCTTAATGAGGGGTAGACGCAGAAATGACCATATCTGCAAGCTGACGTATATGCACCGTAATTAAAAGCGTTTCTTATGCGCGTTAGGCTTGAACTCACGCCACAGGGTTGACGATCGGCGTGTTGATCGCGATGCGTGCGCGTGCGGCTTGCTTTACTCTCCAGCAGAGACACAGACTGGAAGCGACGCAAAAATACGCCAAACAATGCCAAGCGTTCGGCAGGTCGATGGCGAATCATGCGCATGGCTTACGATATACGGCACGGTATGTGGGGTTTAGCGTCCCGAAACGACACACGGGTCATTAGGGACGCCGTAGTGCAGCGGAGGGCTGCGGTCTAATTTCGACCACCTGCGGTTCTTTAAAGGGCCCCTGCCCACCCCATAATCCCAAACACTCTCTACCTCACTTTGAGCGAGCCTCCTCTCCTTCCATTCCCTCCTCGAAATTTTTCTCTCCCGCTCCTCGTCGAGTAGGCTCGGCAAGGCAAAATCAGCCCTTCGTTCTCCGGTGTAAGCCGGAGGCGTGGTGTCTGTGGAGTGCGTCACAGGGCGACGTCATGGCCCCGCCTTCAATAGAAATCTTTTCTTGGTTTTTGCATTTTCTCCGCACACTGAAAGATCGAGAGGCGCGATCGGCTCGACCACCTAGACTTGTTAGCGAGCGCATCCTTTCATACATCTGTTTGTCATTCCCAGTTAACGAGACACCTTTTCATTTTCTTTTAGGCCTCCCCACCGTTTCACGAGCGGAGGGGCGGA
This sequence comes from Amblyomma mixtum, assembly GCF_055824585.1. Taxonomy (NCBI): domain Eukaryota; kingdom Metazoa; phylum Arthropoda; class Arachnida; order Ixodida; family Ixodidae; genus Amblyomma; species Amblyomma mixtum. Next base: position 155,186,492 of record NC_143015.1, read on the forward strand.
AGTCGGTTGTGTTCGAAACACACGGCGAAGCGCGGACCCGGAAACCGCCCGTTTGCTTTTCTCCATGCGTGTTTGTGTCTTTTCTCCGCTCCAAAGCATATGTCATTCATTGGAGTCAAGGCGTACGCAAGATGCACGAAAGATAAGCGGTGTGTGTGCGGAGCGGTCAAGTGGGCGAGCGAGGGAAAGGCTCTGCTGCACTAGTAATTAAAACCTTGTTTTGGGGGGCTTGCATAGAAGAAAAAAATCTGAGAAGGGAGCGCGTACGCAGAGCGTCTCGTGAGGTGATCACGGCGGGCGGAGGGGGGGGGGGGGGGCGAACCAACTCCCTCAGTTTTACTATTTTTTACTTTTTATGGCTAGGGTTCAAGGCTGTCGCCGCACGCTCCCTTCGCAGTTTTTTTTTGTTCCTTCATGCGGGTTTGTAGGCATGAGCCAGAACAGAAGGCGCTGCGGAAAGCCTTGTGCAGACGACGCGACGCCAAGGCTACGCCCAACCTTCTCCCGTCAGTCAGAACGATGCACCAATGGAGTGCCTTTAGCGAAAGTAGCCCCCCTTGACGTCAGCGGGGTTCAGAGTAGTGGGCCGGGCCCGTTTTTGTTGAAGGAAAGAAGGAGCGGGCTTTGATTTGAATTTTCGCAGCTTTTCGGGGCGCGCATGGCTCTAGTATTTTGCAGAGGTTATCTTCGATGCCTCATCTATGCAGTGGGCTTGTTTTTCAAAAATGTCCGGACCCTGGGCAGTGGCCCTTTAACGTCCGGCGATATCATACTGCACACGGTTTGGTTAATGGTTTACGGGGGTTTAACGTTCCAAAGCGGCTCGGGCTATGAGGGACGCCTTAGTGAAGGGCTCCGGAAATTTCCACCAAGCGAAGTTTGATGACTGTAGATTAATTAGTTAATTCATTATAGGCAAAAAAGTTGAAATAGCGTCCAAATAGCGCGGACGTCGATATAGCCACGGGAACGGTGTGACGTCACATCCACCGTAAGTCGTCACGGCATAGTGAAAATTGCCATATAGGATGGTCGGAAAACGTCGGATTTGTGTCAAATTAGATGAAAAAATGTGTAATTAAGCGTAATTAACACTTAAGATCCCCGAAAGATGTATAGTTTGGGTATCGATATAGCCACGAGAATGGTGTGACGTCACATCCACCGGAAGTCATCACGGCACAGTGTCCTCGGATTTCGCCTCTCGACACTTTAGTTGCCAAAGTGTCATCGCAATTTTTTCCGCTGTTGACAGCTTCATCGAGCCCGCGTGCGTGTTGGACTGTTCTGCGCACGCGCAGTAGATGATTGTATTAAGTCCGCCAATCAGAACGCTGCTGGCACAGTCCAGTGGCAGCATGGCTGCGCTCAAAAAAGCAAATGCGAAAAGGTCTATAGCCGAAAGCCAAAGCCACTGATCCCCCGTGGCGGGTGCACATAGCGTAAGCGCGCGCGCGCGCGCGCGCACGCACGCACGCACGCACGCACACACGCACGCACACACACACACACACACACACACACACACACACACACACACACACACACACCACAAAACTTCTTACGGAAGTCGGATCTGTTACCTCTAGTACACTTACTGCGAATATCGGTGTATAACGAACTTACGGCGTGTGTTGGTCGATGTTCGTTAAGGATAGACTCGACAGAAACTTTTCTTTCTTGTTCTTAGGGGTGTAGTTAAATGAATTCGCACAGTAGATGCGCAGCAGCACGCACAAAAGTGCTACAAGATGGCGCGGGGATCACCATACATCCGCCTCCACACACGCTTCGCAGAGCACGGCAACGCAATGCCGAGCGCGGGCCTCTGACGTGAGCGTGTAGAGTATACGTTTACACGGAGACACGACGCGGTGTCGTGGCAGGGCAATAAGAAGAAGACTACGGGGAGGGAGGCAGTGCCCAGGGCAGGGCACAGCGGGGAATGGGACGTGTACAGCCCCTCCCCTCCCCCCCCCCCCCCCCCCCCCCCATCTTTTGCTGCGCCCAGCGTATGCAAATTAGGCCGGGGACGAAAGCAAGGCCACTGTCGTCGTGGCGGAACCGGGCCGGGTAGGGGCCCGGAACCGCGTCGACGCCGTGAGTCGGCACTATCGCCGCCCGACTTCCCCCGGCCGACCCCAATAAACAGCCACGACGCTGGCTGGGATGCTGCCTCTCTGTTGCCCTCAGTGTGGACGAAGAAAAAATAACTACATCCACCTTAACTCACAGCGAAACTACTTACAGCGTCAGATAGATAGATAGTTCAAATAGTTCGACGTCAGATAGATTAGACGGACGGACGGACGGACGGACGGACGGACGGACGGAGAGACAGACAGAGACAGACAGACAGACACAGACAGACAGACAGACAGACAGACGGCCTCCTGAAGAAATATATGGGCAGAAATGAGGTTTTCTGGCGCTATTCCCTCTTGCATTGCTCGCGAAGAGCAAGCCGGGACTCACAAGTCCCGCCGGTCGCTGTATTTGAAACAGCCACCTGCCAGCACAGTGGTAGATCGCTTAACCGCTGCGCCAGTTCACCGGTAGGGGTATAAGGACTCGCCGCGATCTAACAATGTAACACATTTTGTATAGTTGCGTAGGCAGAGTTGCAATATAATCAGAACTGGAGTAGGCTGGGGAGTGAAAACACAGTGGACTCGTGCTTTATGGTTTATGGGGGTTTGACGCCCCAAAGCGACTCAGGCTACGAGGGACGCCGTAGTGGAGGGCTCCGGAAATATCGACCACCTGGGGTTCTTTAACGTGCACTGACATCGCACAGTACACGGGCCTCTGGAATTTCGCCTCCGTCCTAAATTCGACCGCCGCGACCGGAATCGAACCCGCGTCTTTCGTGTCAGCAGCCGAGCGCCATAACCACTGAGCCAGCGTGGCAGTTCCACATAATGGACTTAGACACGCAACAGAATCATGATTGGAATAGGATCATACCTCAAATAGACTGGCAAGTAAAAGAAGGATACTATCTCATTTCTTCCGCATCAATCCTATTGACCCCTAAAATATTTTGTTCTTCGTTCTCTTTTTCTCTCTACTGTTGTTCAATTCCACGTCTTTTGTTTTCATCGTGTTCACCCGTAAACATCCCGTCACAAGCGCCGCTGTTTTGATGGCGAACTGCACTCGTGGGAGACGAGGCGGACGGAGCGGAGTTTTACGACTCATACGAGATGTCGCGCGTTCGACCCCCTCCCGCCGAGTGCAGCAGCGGGATAGATGCATGCTTCCGTGCCAGCGAAGCGTCAAACGTGTCACGCGTTCCTGGCTTCGAACGCGTCACAAAAACAAACCACAATCGATGGACGCCTGAGCGAGCAGAGGCCTCCCCCTTGTGACGGCTGCCTAGACCCGATTTCCTGCAATCGCCATACGAGACGCCCACTTATACGTCTTCAGAAGCCCTAATTCATCATCATCATCAGCCCGACTACACCCACTGCAGGGCAAAGGCCTCTCCCATGTCTCTCCAATTAACCCTGTCCTTTGCCAGCTGCGGCCACCCAATCCCCGCAGTCTTCTTAACCTCATCCGCCCACCTAACTTTCTGCCGCCCCCTGACGCTTCCCGTCTCTCGTAATACACTCCGTTACAATTAAGGTTGGTTGGTTTGTGGCGTTTAACGTCCCAAAGCGACTCAGGCTATGAGAGACGCCGTAGTGAAGGGCTCCGGAAATTTCGACCACCTGGGGTTCTTTAACGTGCACTGACATCGCACAGTACACGGGCCTCTAGAATTTCTCCTCCAAAGAAATTCCAGCCGCCGCGGCCGGAATCGAACCCGCGTGTTTTGTGTCAGCAGCCGAGTACCATAACCACTGAGCCACCGCGGCGGCGTTACAATTAAGGACCAGCGGTTGTTTTGCCTTCGCACTACATGCCCTGCCCAAGCCCACTTCTTCCTCTTGATTTCGGCTAGGATGTCATTAACCCGCGTTTGTTCCCTCACCCACTCCACCCGCTTCCGATCTCTTTATTGAACGGTCGCTTTTATTGAACGGTGGCATGATTTCTAGTTTGGATCAAGGCTTCTACGGTTCTCCTTTGTACATTGTTATGTCTTGGTGGGTACGGTTATGTAATTCGATAATCCTAACTACAAACGATCAATACTTTTTAGCAACTATACACAAGTTTAGAGGTGCAAAAATACTGGATCTATCCAATGAATTAAGCGAAATTTGTCTCTCGCATCACAAGTTCAATGTTTGCAGGATAAGCTTTGTCACAAAGCTCCAAGCAGGCTATGAGAGGAGCCGCAATGGAGGGTTCCAGTTCAATTTCTACCACCGGCCCACCGCGGACGGGATCGAACACGCGACCTTGGGATCAGCAGCCGAACGTTGTACGGCAACTCAGCCCCAGCGGCGGATCATCTCCGCTCCATTGCACACTATAACTCCTTATTGTAGGCGTGGAACAATACCTTATAACGCTTTATAAAATGTGCCATATACTGTAACTCACAGAAGAAGATCGCACCTATCACATGGAGCCCTAGGAGACGTCGATCATCGAGCAGTGTGAACGTTGCAGCTTTAGTTAACTGCTGTTCAGCAAAGACTATTTCAGTATTGTAAATCACATAACGCACAATAATAAATGTACAGTTGCGATCAGTATAAACCTGCAACGTTCCAGTAGTGATAACGCTGCTGTTATATAGCGCCATATAACATATACGTATAGCGCCATATATAGCGATTCACTGAGTCATCATATACAGCATTCCCTGTATAGCCATGCATAGTATTTGTCTAGTATTTGTCATGCAGTATTTGTTTCGTAAAGCCCATCTGCTTGAACCCAAGGGTTCATAGCATGTAAAAACTAAATAAAATATATGCAGGGTCCCTTATGATATAGAACCTGTGCTACAGCCCCTCCGACATGCATAGTAAATTATGCCTCCAATTTTGTTCGCACACTTATATGATCATTTATGTTCCCAAACATGATTCCAATATGTTTCGGTGCGTTCAGGGCTTTATTCTGTGCGCTGACAAATGGAGAAAATTATGAAACTTCCACAGCACAAAGGAAACTTATAATCTTGTAGCTCTACTCTTCAAGATGTGCTTCTTTGCATTGGTTCCATTGTTACGAGTTATATTAAGCGGTTGAAAGCGTCTAATCTGCCTTCTTATTTCACATCGATTCTGAAGTTCTTTCCGGTTGTGTTTATGTCAATCCGGAAGTAAAGGCGCATTTATTGACGATGCAATTGGATCCAAACATTTTCCCGCCACTTTATTCAAACTTGTGACGTAAACATCGAAATAGACCCCGTGATCCCCTTTCGAAAGTGAATGCCGGTATGCAGCCTAGCCTCAGAGATCCGAGCGAGAAATGACACGATTACATGAACGCATGACAGCTCTGCGGCCTTGGCGCCAGCTTGCACACGTATCTTTCATTTCCTGTCGCGTGATACATCCTCGTAAACCACTCCGCTGTTTTGACTCACCGCAGTTCGCCCGCGAAAACTTGCGGCTGTAGCGACACCTATATCAGATTTTTTTTTTACCTTTAAAAACTCATAAAAAGAATTTTCGGTGAAAGTAGGTCTTTATCACTATAGAACGCGTAATCTTTCTACAGCGACCAACTTCGATTGGCCCTCAGCGTCTCTTTGACACCTATTGGAATTAGTGTGAATCCGCTAGCCGATTCATTATTACTTTTTTTGACACCCACATTTTCACACCCAACAATTCTGGACAATACCATTATTTCAACGAGAACCAGTTTATGAAAGGAATGTTTTCATATATTGTAAAATGCTATTACAACAATCAATATATTCGTAGATCTCCCGTGAGCAGGCTTGATTTTTTTTTTTGCTATTAACGTTTTTTGCTGTCGTCAAAAGCGCTCCCCATTGGTTGTCTATGGCATCATTAAATGCTCGGTGCGAGTGATGGAAACATTTTAAAAGATTTTGCTACATAACAGAAGTATGAACCGTTACCTTCAATATTTCCATAACAGCACTTTACGATACTTCAAATTCAAAATTTTTGTCCAAGAATATTGTACACGAATGCCTTCATTGAATCCAACCATATTTGAGAGCACCTGAGGAGAAGGAAATGTCACGACTTTGACCATACTCCCTAGATAGCAGCACAAGCTATAAATGCTGCTGAGAACGAACTTTTTAAATAAACTATTATAAATCTTCTATACCATGGCTGCCACGGCTGCGATTCTGTTGTCCAATATTATTGACGAAATTGTATATCGCTGAGTCTCCCGGGGTTATTGTCACGTAGTGGTGACGGGAGTACAGGCAGTGAGGAACACGGCGAAAAAAAATTCAGGGGGCACTTTGGCTCTCTAAAGTGCTGCAAGGCGAAAGCCTTTCCTGGCGCACAGTTTGTTATTGTTTACTTTTTATTTTTCATATATTTTTATTTTTGCTCTTTTTCTTGTTTTTATTGGTTTTATTGTTATTTTCATCTCTTATTTTTGTTTTTATTTTTGTTTATTTTCCTATTTTCATTTTCCTTTTCTTTACTTTATTCCTTTTATTTTATTTATGAAACCTATGCATTAACTAGATGCGCCTTCATTGATACTGGAACCTTGAGCGTTCGTGGCGGAGTGGTAGCGTCTGCTCTTCAAATGCCAAAGGCTCTGGTTCGATTCCCACCCTCGGCAGAGTTTCTTTTTAAGCAGTGACGCCGAAAGGCGGACAAATCTGCCGACGCGTCTGTCGACATTCCTGCCGACGCGTCTGCTAACGACAGTATGAGGCATTAAAAGCTTTCGCCTTAATATTTCTAAAAGCAAACTGTTTACGGGGCTGACCGGCGCCCACAGTTGACTGAATCACTCGGCGGCGCCGAAAGCAACAGGCGTGCTTGGCGGTCGTCGAACCGAACGCCCGCCGCTCTCGGCAGTGCTCAATAGCGAACTTTCGAGATACGGCCTGCAAAGTTACCACAGCGTCCTGTAACAACGTAGAGTCGGCTCCGCCTGGATGAGATCAATAGAGATAAATCTGGCCGCGTCTTGCATCAGAAACGAAGCGAGAAAGCGGCGTGCCGGCAGCTTTGAAGAATGAACAAACGCTTCAAACATTTACGGCATTACTACCCTCTCAAAGAAGCATCGACCCGGAGCTGTAAAACATATAAAGGGATTAGAAACGAATTAAACGGACTTTGCACAATAAACACCGAGAGCTGGAAACCATGTTGGAAACAAAGCGTCCATTAGCAAGGGCTTTAGACGGACGGCATGGACAACTTCTGGGTCGTACGCGGCGTCTTTGTGTAGTGTGCGTTTTAATTTAAGAGAAGCAGAACACTCGGTAGTACGTCTCTAGTTTCAAGGCAGAAAGGCACGAAGGAAACTACGGATGCAGATACCACGACAGGCGGTAAAAAAAAAAAAAAAAACTTTGAAGAAGTAGGCGAGTCCACTTCAGAACACATCATCATCATCATCAGCCTGACTACGCCCACTGCAGGGCAAAGGCCTCTCCCATGTCTCTCCAATTAACCCTGTCCTTTGCCAGCTGCGGCCACCGTATCCCCGCAAACTTCTTAATCTCATCCGCCCACCTAACTTTCTCCCGCCCCCTGCTACGCTTGCCTTCTCTTGGAATCCACTCCGTTACCCTCAAGGACCAGCGGTCATCTTGCCTGAACACGAAAAGGCCCCCAAAGCTCCAGTTAACCAAGACAATGCGTTCCTTAACCGTGCAAATTTAGAAGGTTTAATTTGGTTTATTGGGGTTTAATGCCCCAAAGCGACTCATGCTATGAGGGACACCGTAGTGGAGGGCTCCGGAGATTTCGACCACCTGGGGTTCTTTAACGTGCACTGTGTTAAGAGTGGACAACGTGGTCCTGAGAGCCGGGTGTGTCTCATCGCAAAGCAAGGGATATGACGAGGCCTGGCGCCGGCGGCAGAAGCATAGACGACGACGGCCGGGGCTGTTGCTCTCCAAATCACCTAACCGATCGAAGGACGCTGTCTACCACGGGCCTGGGAGAAATTACTGACAAACGAGTGTCGTCGTTAGGCAACGATGTGGCGAGAACTTGGGACAGCAGCAGCAACGCTGGAAGCAGAGATGCACATGAAGCACGGCGGACAGCGGTATACGTTGGCCGAGTCGGCCTTCGGCTCACCGAACGGGATGATGCTACGCAAGGTCACGCTGAGCGAGGCTGCTAATTGAAAGACGCTGTGTCGAAGGGGTCTCGTGCTTCGGCCATCCGGCGGGGGAGTTCGAGAAGGTTCAACCACCTGCGAGGAGTCTGCGGGATTCTGCTTTCCCACGGAGGCAACGCACAGAACACTTGCGGCAGTGGTCAAGGTGACGCATCTGTGTTTGATGACTGTCTTCCCCTTCTCATCCCCCGAGCTGTGAGAGAGCGAGAGAGCTTCAGCACCGCCCCGTGCCGTGGGTGGTACCGCCAGCGTCATCAATGGCCCATCCGATTGGACAACGTTATTCGAACCAAGTTCCCCAGTCAGGGATCTAGGGAACGCGAACCGTATTTAACGGGATGTTGTTGTGTGATCGGGGCATTCGATATTGCATGGCATTCGATTCTCATCTGTAAATATGTAGAATAAACCCTCCTGTACAGTTTCCTCGATAACGCAGTCCGACATCGTCATTCGGAGCCGGTACCTGCGGGGCTAAACGAGTTAGTCATCTCCAGGACCCCTCCGTCTTCAACTCTGGTTCCAGCGGTGGGATAGAAGCCCCATCTTTAACACTGGTTCCAGCGGTGGGCTTGTGGCCCCGTTCCCAACACTGGTTGGCAGCAGCTGGGATGGACCGTGCGACATCGTACTTTCTCCACGGGTGAGCGTTTTGGCTTTTGCTATGGGATTCGCCAGGCTTTAAGATTCAGAGAATAATCTTCACTGGGAATCAGGGCTTTGTCGTTTGAGAGGGGTTATTCTCAAGGCATTGTTGTGTTAGCAGAGCCAAAGCGGAGAAGGCGTTGTCATGGACCTAATGAGGTTGTACAAGTCGGACTTGCTGTTGATATGCGAGGAACTGTCGGTTGAAGTGCCTAGCAAATTAACCAAACTTGAATTGGGCGAATTCATTCTTAAACAGGTCAAGAATAACGATCAACTGCTGGTAGATACGTGGAATTTGGTACAAGGGGAAAAAGCCCGCAAAGTAAAACCCGACCAGGAGGCTAAAGAGAAAGCCGAGCGGGAGAAAATAGCAGCTGATCGGGAGTGGGAAAAAGAGAAGGAACGGCAACGGCAACAGTGGAAGGTTGAAATTGAAACAACGAAACTAAAGATATTAGAAGTTCAAAACGAAATACGAAGAAAGGGCGGTAGTGTGAGAGCCGGAAGTCCTGAAAGAGCAAGCGATGCTTATGAAATAGGTCCGCAGATAAGACCCGAAAAGTCTGTGACCGTAGCCGCGTTGGTAAATCGCGACACCACGAGGGAAGTGGCAGAGAACGCGTTCAACCGGTGCGGTGGTCCAAGAGAAGCCGCAGAATCCGAGACCGTGTCCGGAGAAGTTGGACGTAATGCTAAGAGAGAGCATTCCGAGATAGCGTCTAAACTACACGAGTGCGAGGATTCTCCTCCAAGTGAGGTAGGAGTGGCAATGGACAGCTTTGTCGGGACAGTTACGAGCGCGACCCTTTCAGTAGAGTCGATACAGGCGTCAAACCGGCAGAACCGCGAAAAGGGAGATTTTCCTAGCGAGAAAGGTTGCGAAGTTGAAACAGCGGAAACCCCTTTTGAGAGTAACAACCGCGGTAAGAGCGAATTGGAATGTCACAGTGGCTTCAGTGGCAAAGGCTCCGGAGAGGCTACCTTGGTAATACTGGCACAAGAAGAGTGCGAGGCTGCCGAGGAAAAGGATAGCCATAAGAGCCAGGCGGGCTCAGTTGTAGCTGAGCACTGCAGTAGAGAGAATGGCGCGCAGAGCGACAGCCAAGCGGGCTCAGTTGTAGCTGAGCACTGCAGTAGAGAGAATGGCGCGCAGAGCGACAGCCAAGCAGCGGGCTCAGTTGTAGCTGAGCACTGCAGTACAGAGAATGGCGCGCAGAGCGACAGCCAGGCGGGCTCAGTTGTAGCTGGGCACTGCAATGTAGAGAATGGCGCGCAGAGCGACAGCCAGGCGGGCTCAGTTGTGGCTGAGCACTGCAATGCAGAGAATAGAGCGCAAAGCGACAGGTACGCGGTAGAGGACAACTCCCTAAGGAATGAGCCAGGGATCTCAGGGGCAGTTTCATGTCCGTCTGTCAGCTGCGTGGAGCTGGCACTCTGCTGCGAAGGCACAGAGGCCAGTTTGGAATTTGAGAAAATTTTCCAAAGTGCGACTGAGAAACTAGAGAGAGCTAGTTGCGATCAGGAGACGCACGCGGCACAGTCTAGGCGCAGAAAAAGGAAAAGGGCAAGAACCAAGAGAAAGCGGATCAAATTCAAAGCCCTAAATTCGGTTGCGCAGACAGGGGCGAAAGAAAGAAATGCGGTGGAAGGAAAGGCGAAGCCTTCCCGCGTTGCGCCTCGCAAACTTAAGCTTGCAGTTACTGGTCAGGCGGCACGCGAGTCAAAGGCTGACCGCAGTAATGAAAAGGGGAGAGCACGTCTTCCAAGCAAAACAGGCGCGAAGTGCTTCAAGGGGCATCGGCCTGTAAGAAAGCCTAGACCGCGCCGTCCGGACAAAAAGCCAGTTAGAAAGAAGGCAAAGCGGCCCAAGAGATCAGAAGGCGCAAGGTTGCGCGGCACTCAGCGCATGCGAACGCAGGCGTCGAACAACCGAGACGACACATGCAGGCGGGTTCGGCGGGCGCACTTGAAGGGGAATCGTCCCTCACTTTTGGCACCCCATTCTAGGAAGCACGCAGGACGAAAGGGTGGCCGAGCTTCCTGCTTGTGGCGAGAACAGGGAGCAGCTTCTCGCGCTGGTCACTGCTTGTCGTCCGGAGTCGGTTATCGACATGATAGGAGCGACCGAGGTTTTCGGAGAGCCTCGAGGGGGCGCGGAAACGACAGGGAGAGTCGAGGATCGTTTTTTTCTGCAGCCTTTTGTCACGAGTTGACCGCAGTACAATCAGTCAAAGCGCGACCGCGGAGGGCGCGTCTGAAAGACTAATCCTTTCAACTCGGCGGCGGGGAGTCAGCTTTCCCCCCGCGTGGCGATTTGAAGTAGCTGTTTTTTTTTATTCCTCTTTTTTTTTGTGTGTGTTTATGAAATCAGGCAGGGAAAGGCTACTTTTAGAGTTAAAACAAGTTGATCGGAGGTTACTGTTTTTTTCCTTACCTTAGAAAGGATAGGGCGTCACTGAGTTAGAAATCACAGGTGTCGATTTCACACGCTACCAAGAGATAACGGCACTCACGGGAGTGCAGCTCGCGTAGAACTACGCTTAGAGTCGCGTAGACGGAGATTTGATCCCTTAATTGTCTGACACCTTACCAAAGGGAGCCTCACTGACATACACTGAAATGACCGAAGAGAAAACTCGTCTGGGGGAAGCGCTCGTGTCCAGACCTTTGATTCGGGCCACTTATTTTGTTAAAGAAGTTCAGTGTGACGCCAGTGATAGATAGAGGACTGGGTGCTATTTTAAGTCAAGTTGGCGACTGCCACGAAGAGCACCATGTTCAGTACATCAGCCGCAGGCTGACATGTAGAGAAGCGTTAAGCGTTTTAGACAAAGAGCGCGCGTTTGGTTTAGGCGGCACAGATGTTGTCGGGTTACCAGAGCTACTTGAACGGCGCAAAGTTCATATTTGAGACTAATCATCGTCTCAAACATGCTTATGACAGTTTTGTCCCCCCAAAAATGGTCGCTTGCTTAGACGGAGTCCTGCTCTCCAAAAACAGAATTTCTCGATGCGTTTCAGGAAGGGAAAACCGCACGGAAATGCTGATGGATTCAGCCGATTGTTGTAGACAGGAGTACTTGGTAGGACCACCTACTGTGTGTGGGTTTTTATTTTTAACCTTGGTCCAAGCAGTCCGTCTTTGGCGATTTCAAAGGGGATATATTGCGCTTTCTCGGCCCCAAAATTACGCCAAAATTCAGTCATGTTTAAGTAAACATTTGTTGTCATTGTGGGAAGCCTGGTGGGTCTTTGGCAAATTCCGAGCGCTTGCTTGTGGGTCAGTGCCCTGTCTCGTGGAACAGTCCACTGATGCCATTCTTTGTTGAATGTTCGAGCTTGGATGCCATTTCTGGAAACCAGCCCTTCCACCCGACTCCGGCCTCATCTCTTCCTGCCCAGCGGTCGTGAACGCTGGCCATTCGAGATTTTTCGGGCCGCGGACGAGCTGTTAAGAGTGGACAACGTGGTCCTGAGAGCCGGGTGTGTCTCATCGCAAAGCAAGGGATATGACGAGGCCTGGCGCCGGCGGCAGAAGCATAGACGACGACGGCCGGGGCTGTTGCTCTCCAAATCACCTAACCGATCGAAGGACGCTGTCTACCACGGGCCTGGGAGAAATTACTGACAAACGAGTGTCGTCGTTAGGCAACGATGTGGCGAGAACTTGGGACAGCAGCAGCAACGCTGGAAGCAGAGATGCACATGAAGCACGGCGGACAGCGGTATACGTTGGCCGAGTCGGCCTTCGGCTCACCGAACGGGATGATGCTACGCAAGGTCACGCTGAGCGAGGCTGCTAATTGAAAGACGCTGTGTCGAAGGGGTCTCGTGCTTCGGCCATCCGGCGGGGGAGTTCGAGAAGGTTCAACCACCTGCGAGGAGTCTGCGGGATTCTGCTTTCCCACGGAGGCAACGCACAGAACACTTGCGGCAGTGGTCAAGGTGACGCATCTGTGTTTGATGACTGTCTTCCCCTTCTCATCCCCCGAGCTGTGAGAGAGCGAGAGCTTCAGCACCGCCCCGTGCCGTGGGTGGTACCGCCAGCGTCATCAATGGCCCATCCGATTGGACAACGTTATTCGAACCAAGTTCCCCAGTCAGGGATCTAGGGAACGCGAACCGTATTTAACGGGATGTTGTTGTGTGATCGGGGCATTCGATATTGCATGGCATTCGATTCTCATCTGTAAATATGTAGAATAAACCCTCCTGTACAGTTTCCTCGATAACGCAGTCCGACATCGTCATTCGGAGCCGGTACCTGCGGGGCTAAACGAGTTAGTCATCTCCAGGACCCCTCCGTCTTCAACTCTGGTTCCAGCGGTGGGATAGAAGCCCCATCTTTAACACTGGTTCCAGCGGTGGGCTTGTGGCCCCGTTCGCAACAACTGACATCGCACAATACACGGACCTCTAAAATTTCGAGTTTTTTAGCACAGGCGTACGGCTAGTAACGCCAGTATACGGTAACTCGCTGCAGTTGCTACCTGCCTTTGACACGCGCTTACCGTATTTACCGTTCGACGGTGCTAAAGTTCTCCGCTGTTAAATGAACTCACGACATAGCTCTTCGGCCTTTGTGCCCGCTTGCGCAGAGTCGCGAGTGCCGAGTATACACTGCGTGATATCGGTCGCTTCCTGTCGAATGAAACACCCTGATATCACTCCCACTATACGTATACTCACTTGCGCAACGACCGAGCACCTCCGAGCAATGCCGACAGGAAACGCGCGTCAAGCGTTCCGCGAGCAATTCTATCCGTGCCGGTACTGCACTGATGGTTGACCGATCATGCGGCTGAATGATCAGCCTATGTATACTTGATTCATGAATAGATAGATCATCATACTTCGACATACAGGGTGTTTCACCTAAGACTGCGCAATTTTTTAATATAGGCTTTTAGGCTTAGAAGAGCGCTTTTTTTCGGCATGCCGTTGTTAGTGGTGTAGTACGCCAGAATGCAGCTGAGATGAGCTAACTATCTGTAACATGATGGTTAACTAATACTGAATAGTAGCTTATAAACTATTACTATTGGGCTCCTTAACCATTAAGAAGCGTATAGTCCACCGTATAGCGTATAGTCGCGCCATCGAGGTCGCATCGATCAATCACACAACATTATTTTATTCCCTTGATTGAAACCTCTTCCTTCGGGAATTCTCTAATATAATGCATGCCTCATATTGGACCAATATCTCCCGGTATTGATGAATTAGACTTCCCTCGAGCATCTGCTAGCCGTTCTGGTTAGCTAAGAGATGGTTTATTGGTTTATTAGGGTTTGTTTGTTTATGGGGTTTAACGTCCCAAAGCGACTAAGGCTATGAGAGACGCCGTAGTGGAGGGCTCCGGAAATTTCGACCACCTGGGGTTCTTTAACGTGCACTGACATCGTATAGTACACGGGCCTCTAGAATTTCTCCTCCAAAGAAATTCCAGCCGCCGCGGCCTTTTATTAGGGTTTATCGTCCCAAAGCGACTCTGGTGGTGAGGGACACCGTAGTGAAGGGCTCCGGAAATTTCGACCACCTGGGTTTCTTTAGCGTGCACCGACATCGCACAGTACACGAGCCCCTGGAATTTCGCCTCCATCGAAATTCGGCCGCCGCGGCCGGAATCGAACCCGCGTCCTTCGGGTCAGCAGCCGAGCACCGTAACCCCTGAGCCACCGCGGCTGGTGCTAACTAGCGGTAACATGATGGTTAACTAATACTGAATAGTGAACTTATAAACTATTACTATAAGCGTATAGTCCACCGTATAGCGTATAGACGCGCCATCGAGATCGCATCGATCAATCACACGACATTATTTTATTCCCTTGACTGAAATCTCTTCACTGAGGAATTCCCTAATATAACGCATGCTTCATATTTGACTAATATCTTCCGGTATTGATGAATTAGACTTCCCTCAAGCATTTGCCAGCCGTTCTGGTTAGCTAAGAGAACGGAGTGAATGTCCCACACAAATAAGACCCGGACGAATTTTTTTCTTCGACAGCAAATTTTATGAGAAAACTGCCCAAATTTTTCTGTGCATTCGTACGGCCATGCTCAGGTGAACGGCTAAGTAAGGACGAATTATGGACGACAACATATTGAATATCAAACAGCTAACCTTCTCAATAAAATAGAAGAATTAACTGATCTGAGTGCTAATGTCTCCAAGAACACGCTTAGAGCTCAGCTGCTGGAAAATAACTTGGAATTCAATTAATCTGCCATGTTTCTGTTCATAGTTTGTATTTTTTTGGGAGTGCATTATCGTTTTGAATCTTGCTGGTGAGTGTTGCTATTATGATGTTGCTATTATGTTGTTGCTAAACTTGCACCAACCATGTTCAGAATTGTGTACATTTGCATCTTCTGAGGATTTTGTGTTTGCATGTACGATTTATTGTTTGCTGCATACGCTTTTTTTTTCGTTACATAATTTATTTACCCTTTTCTTTCCCTCAGTGCTGTGACATTTTCTTATTTCCCCCCGAAGATATTGGTGTGGCACTTTTCGCATAAATCTATGTTAAATGACTGTTTGTGCCAAACTGTGTGCGGGGCAAGAGCCATCGTCAGGCGTTCCGCCTTTTGCTCTTGCTCCTCTTTCTGTATCAGAAAGGAAACAAATAAAATCAAAATCAAACCAAATGATTTCAACCTTAGACTCCTATGATGCATTTATTTCTAAAAATCCAAAGGTCGAGTGAGATGGTGCGCACCCATCTTCGGAAGTCTCCCTTCACGCTCGCCCTAGAAATACACGGGATCGCCGATGCCATCACATACTTTGCCACCCTATCCCCCGCCCCTCAATACGTTGTCTATACAGACTCGCAGGCAGCTCTGCGTGCCTTCCATGAAAGAGCCCTCCCTTTCCCTACCCGATCGGCCTTAGATGCCGCCCTCTTAGCATTAAGCCCACGACCGGTGACCCTTCGGTGGATCCCTGGTCACATGGGCATCCCCGGCAATGAGCTGGCTCACCAGCTTGCCTGCGAAACTGTACACCGGGCGCCGGGGATCCCATGGACGAGCCCACCGACGGAGCAGGCGGTCAGGGCTTACAGACACACTGTCGACGAATACTACACGCAGCAAAAATTAGACTTAGCTGATTTACCGCCACCGCACCCATCCTTATCGATCCGTGAAGCTCGCATTCTTCGCCGAATACAGTTTATTCTCCTACGTACACCAGCCAAGCTTTATCTGTACCGGCACACTTCCACACCTCAGTGCCCAAACTGTCCACACACATATGCAGACATAGAACACTGCCTTACACAATGCCACGTAGCCTTCCAGTCCCCCCCCCCTATCCTTACCCGCCACCCCCACCGTGGCCCATCTGGCTTGCCTCCTGGGACCTGAACCTGCAACGCGCCCTCGTCACCTTAGCCCAGGACCTATTGAACGCCTAACATAAAGGCTGTTAATAAAAAGTGTCACACCACCACCACCGCATAACTTAACACAAAATACGAAAAATAATGTAAGCATCCATTCCAATCAATTCTTTTAGAATGAATATGGACCAACTGGCTCAACATTCAGTTTTGTTAAAGGTGGCTATTACTGGAAGTTGTCCTTTCCGTTGATCAGTGAGCATGTCCCATCGCTTCGAAATACTCTTTTTTCCTTCTGGTCTTGCGCGCAGTGCTCAGGAAATGAGTAGAGATCCTACTTTTTCTCGTTTCACGTATGCGCTTCACAACGAATAACAGGCAACGGCGGCTCCAGGAAGCGCCGAACTGCTTTAAATCATTAAATTTTCACGTTCACGTTCGCAGAAAAAGACAACACGACAACGTTTCAGGGAAGCTGCTTTCCTGCGTGCTCTGCGGCTGTCGTCACTTCCTGCGGAAGTTGCGTTGAAGTTGGTCTCCCGAGAATGACGCAACTACTCCATAGCTTCTCTATACTAAACTATACTGGGTTTTCCACCTAAGACTCTATAAAATTTTTAAAAATAGGCTTTTTGAGTCAGAACATCCCTGCTTTCGGCATAGCATTGTCAGCGGTGAAGTACATGAGGTGCTAACAGGCAGGCTCGTTGACTAATATTGAACACTTATTAACTATTAATGTTGTTAGGCTACTTACTTATTTACTGAGATGCGTGTAGCCCACCGTATGCAGTATCCATATCACTTTTTAGAATTTCGAAAATGCGATTACCCTCGGCGCTGTGACCCAACAAATTTTCGCTGTTTCGACGAGTTGCGTGCACTGGAGAGGTTGCTTTGCCTGCAAGCTTCTCGAAAGCGCATGTATTCTGGCGCAACCTAGCCGAAATTTGTTGAGTTGCAGCGCCGAGGGTAACCGTGCTTTCGAAGTTCTGAAAACTGATATGGATATTGCTTATGACGGGCTACACGCATCTCAGTAAATAAGAAGCCTAACATTAATAGTTAATGAGTTAACTGTTCAATATTATTAAGCAGCCTGCCAGATACCACGTCTTAGCTCTATTCTGATGCACTTCGAACCCACCGCGGTGGCCCACTGGTTACGACGCTCGGCTGCTGTCCCGAAAGACGCGGGTTCGATCCCGGCCGCGGAGGCCGAATTTCGACGGAGGCGAAATTCTAGAAGCCCGTGTACTGTGCGATGTCAGTGCACGTTAAAGATCCCCAGGTGGTCGAAATTTCCGGAGCCCTCCACTACGACGTCCCTCATAGCCTTAGTCGCTTCGGGACGTTGAACCGCAATAAACCAATCTGATGCACTTTGCCCCTGACAATGCAACACCAAAAAAAAAAAAAAACACTATCTCGGAAAGCTTTTTTTTTATTTGCGCAAAGTCTTATGCGAAACACCGTGTATACACTCACCAGACAAACAGTAAGCTAGTGCCTCAAGTACACTAACGCAATTCAACCCGCGCCAGCAAACTCTATTTGCTCTTTGTCATACTGGAACATTTTGGCATTAAAGGCACAGCCTATTATCCACTTGCTTCTCGCGGTAGGACAGCCAGGCTTCAACAGCTTCCACAGATTTTTCTTTTAATTCATCATTTTTTTTTCTTTTCATGCATCCTATAGTAAGCAGACCATCAAATAACTTGCCACGCAGCTCAAACCATCCACCCTAGCGCAATGCACAATCCCCTGCAAGCCTCTTCCTTTACTTTTCAGCCGTCATTTCACTTGCCGACAGTCCGAGAATAGAATGACCTGCACACCCGAGCTGCCACATTTGTCGACCCGCTGAACTTCAAGAGGACCACTGACGCAACTTCAGTCAGTGAACCGTTTCACTGTGACTGAGGACTGCTTTTAGGTCAGTTGGTTTTTTTTTTTTTAATTTCCAGCCACTTCTACTGCATTCGACCAAAATGAGAAATTCGAAGATGAAATAAAACTAACAAAAAAACAGGTCCGCTGCAGCAGAGTGTTTCGTTTCTTTTTTAACGAACGATTAGTTTGAAGGCGGGTTTAGTTCATGCGATTGCTGGTGGAATGACTACAGCTGCGACGAGTCTGTTGATTAAATGGTTGAGTAAATGGAAGGCGACTTTGTCAAAAAAATTTTAATTTCTTTAAATCTAAAGCATAATGGCCCACATTTGCTAGTGCACACTGCAAGTCGCATAATCACACTTACGCTGCACATATGTATTCAACGATGCATGAATTCGGGGGTGGGGGGCAATGATTATTTTTTTTCGTTAATATCGCCTTCCATTTACTCCTGACGGCACCTGTACAGACGTGTGCAATATAAGATGCAGCAAAGTTTGAGCATTCGTTTATTGTTCACTCCTTATGTGTGACAATCAAAGCTTTCCTTTTTTCGGTTTTGTAACTAGTTTTCCTTCCGGCGCATAAAATCCACAAGTCATTCCCAAATTTAGTGCAGAAATAACCAGAATATTCGCAAATTTATGCCAAGTGTTTGTTGCCTCTCAAACTCCTGCTGACTGCGCCGCGACAGATGCTATCTATGTTAACGCATGGTTTAATATGAACGCTTCTACTTCCTTAACCATAAAGCATTTCACGCCTCTAGCCTTTTCAGGGCGCCGAGATACTGTTGCAACGTTTTCAGCATCCAGTAGCTTGAAAGCGTAACAATAAATTTTTGTGTGCTATGTGCCACACAAAGGAAAAAAAAAAAACTACTTTCAACATTTGCCGCTTTTATTACTGTTTGTTTTTATTCTCTGGCAGGGGCATTTCCTGCTGTGGTCTAAAAAGAACAACGAGACGTTTAGGCCGGTATTTCGCTAGGAAAGAGGAACCAGCCAGTGCTCGTCAGATTACAGCACTTTTTCTACTGGGATGCATACATCTTTTTTTCTTTTTCTTCGCCTCGTTATCCGCGGATCGTTTTAAGCCGGCAAACAACGCTGAAACTTTATTCTCAAAGAGAGGCGAACAAAATGGAAACTTCACCGCATACGCGACTGCACGGCAGCATATGAAACAAAACCTGTACACGACACCCATAGCCAGCAACGGGTCAGCAGGTGTGAAACAAAACCGACCGCGCTTCAAGGTGACGCCGCTCCAGCATGCGCCGAGCGCAAAAACACACACACACGGTCGGAGCGTTATTAAAAGGGAGCGCCAAACGGCAGTTTCATGACGCGGTCGCAGGTGCGCTGGGAGGGGGGCGACACAAAGTATGCGTCCCGGAGGTCCCGATCTACGGAACAGCTGTGTCACGTTCTACGCCGCGCCGACGCGGAACGCCCGAAAAAACGCCCGTTAGAACTCGGCCGCTTTGATTCGCGCCGACACAGGTCGTATTCGAGCCACGGGTTTCGAACCGGGGTCCGCATTTGGACCCACGGCCCAACATTCGACACCGGCTGGGGGCCGGCGCAGGAAATCCGCGCGTGTAACCTCGTCGGCTGCTTCGCTCCAAACCACGGCTGCGCAGTGCGTGTTCCGTAGCAGACGACGCGAGGGCCGCGCGGAGAAGCCCACCTTGCGCGTCAGCTGGCGCTCGCAGATTCTGCAGG
Organism: Amblyomma mixtum; assembly: GCF_055824585.1. NCBI lineage: Eukaryota > Metazoa > Arthropoda > Arachnida > Ixodida > Ixodidae > Amblyomma > Amblyomma mixtum. The sequence continues at coordinate 155,206,341 of NC_143015.1, forward strand.
CCGCAGCAGAACAAAGCACGCGCAAGACACGCACAAAACGTGCGGACACTAGAGAGGAACGGAGGTTCTAAGCTCACCTTTGAGTTTCACAAGAGCTCGTCGCAAGCTTGATCTGCGACGCGCGAACACACACGGTCCTGGAGGGGCTCCGACGAGCCTTCGCAGCTGAATCCAACGCGGAGACGACTTGGCCGAGGAAGAGGAATCCGTGTCAAACCACAACACCGAACGGCCGGCATCTCTCGACGGCATCACGTATTACGAGAACCAGCTGAGGCACACACACACACCAACGGTCCCACTACTACGACCGCGTACGAAGGCGACGGAGTGTCATCCTTCTCAATTTTCTTCCCCTTCTCGCTTTCGACGGAGCGCAACGGCGACACCTCCGTGTGTGACGGGAGCGAGCGGAGAACGAACGAACGAAACCAAAGACAAAACGCTAAACTTGTGGGAGCGGCTCACTTGCCCGACCACACAACTTTTTGATATTGCTCAACAGCTTCTCCGTGCGCGAGCTAGGCCTAGGCCGAGCCGCTGCTCGCCGTCGTCTGCGATCGTCGCCGGCGCGCACAGGAAGCGAGGGGGGGCGTCCGTCCGTCCGTTCCCGCTTCTCGAACCGATCAGGCGTGCGCGACTCGTCGAGCGCTCTTTTTTCGCCGCGAGTTGTTTTAAGGTACGATCAAAAGTGACCTACCTTGGCTTTCCTCCTCGCTGTCGTCCGCCGACGGGATCGACGCACATTTCTTGTTGTTTTTCACGCACACACAAACTCGTACCCCCCCACACACTCCGCTCGCGCAGCAGCGGGCCGAGACGGTCCGGATGTTGTGATAAGTCACGTGACCTACGCCGACCGCTGGTCTCGGCCAATGGGAGGCAGGCGCGGCAACCCGTCCCGACCACAAATGCTGGTTTCGGGTCGCCGACGGACGATTATCCCTCGTAGCGCTAATCCAGAAGCATTTTCTCCTTCTTTTTCAACCACGTTTGCCTGGTACTCAGATCGACACGGGCACCGTCCGCAACACGTGCTGCGCTCAAAGGCCTCGGCGCTGCACGCGACAATCGGTCGCCATTGCTGCGGCGGGGCGGTTTCTTTCAAGAGATGGCGGAAGCTCCCGACAGAGAAGCCGGCGTGACAACGTTAAAACACGCTCTCTTTTCTTTTGCATGAGCAGGCACACACCAAACAACGGGCTGAAAGGAAAGGTACCCTCGTTTTCTGAGCGGCGGCCAAAGGCACTTCAGCCTAGGAGGTGAAGTGAGCCGAGGGTTTTCGGAAAAGCAGCCAAAGCCTGACGTCACCAGGGCGAGCTCTGCTGCAACTTAGAGGCACCTAGAGCGCGATAAAGCGAGGGATTTATTTTTAGCCGCTCTCCGAGGGGAGCGCGGATTAAAACGAGCTCCGGAGCGTCCGGCCCAGCAACGCTGGCACACATTCTTCGTTTCACCAAAATATTTACGCCAAAGCGACGTCAGCTATGACGTGGCGAGCGGGTGAGCCTGACCAGACTATCTTTTTTTTTCACCGTCAGCAAAGCGCCGGTAGTTGGTGTCCCGGCTGGGGTTGCAGACGTATTGCGCGCGTCCCAGAACTGTTCGCTGAGCTGACGGCTTCGCAATTCCGACGGCCGTGGCCTCGCTCGCCGTGGGTCTACAGCGTGCGACTCTGGTCGGGAATGTCGCCAACGCCTGCGACAGCGATTCGTCGAACACGAGGCAGCGGATGCTGCGGTGGTCGTTTATTTGGCAGACGCTCCTGACGCGCCGATGATGTGGTTGGCTGGTAAACCATCGGATACCGAGTGAAAAGTTGCAGACGCCGGCAGTGTGCAACGTGTCGACGACCCCGCAAACCCGACGGCAACTCCAGTAACGTATGGTAGTTTACGTTAAGCGAAATCGTGTTTCGAAATGACGGCAGAGGTTAAACGATTCCCGACGGCACTGAACACCCGACGGCACTGAACACCCGGTAGCACAGAGAAATTCTGGCATTTGTAGCAAACATAGGTGCCAGAATTTTGTATTTGAGAATAACTTTGGACAAGGTTTGCACGCAGACATATCGAGCTAGCAAACTGCAAAAAAAAAAAAAAAAGTGACCCCAGTGGAAAGTCTATGTTTAATCCTGAGCTGAACTAAAACCTTGGCAATACCTCTGGTTACAAGCCATTCATTTTTGCAAGCTTTTAACTAGATCATAGCTACGCCTAACTGTTACAAAGCAGACGACAGCAGTAAGCACCAGTGCACAGAGGCTGAGAAAATGGCGTCTCAATAATTCACATAGAGTAAGACTGCAGCACCCAAGACCTAATAAATTGAACTTCCACGATGGTCGGCCATAATGCTTTCAATTACATACTTTAGCGCATTGACAGCAGTGCAGAATGCTTCTCGCAGTTCAATGCCATTGCTCTCAAAGGATTTTCAAGCACAAGAACAAGACAGGGTTCTTTCCCTTTAGCTTTTATTACAAGAAAAAAAAAAGGTTTGGAGGTCTCCTTACGCTCACTTTCACAAACACCTTCCAGGCACTCCCAAGCCCTGCCATTAAATGGCAAAGGCGTTCTCCAACAGTCCATCTCTCCAGTCCAACTCCACACCGGTGCACACACATCTCACAAGCACTTCAAATGCACACGCGTAACAAAGAAAAAAAAAGCACACGTTCAACCTCACCACTCTGTTCCGTGCGGTGTCTGCAAAAGGTACAAAACTTCCCCTTTTCTCTCTCTCTCTCTCTCGCCTCCTCTCTTACTTAATTTAGTCGCCATAATTTGTAACTTGTCTAACTAGTGCAAGCGGTCACCTTGCTGGCAAGTCGAAAACGCTGGCCCGCAAAATATTTACAATTCGCCTCCCAAGAAACAGTGGACGTAGAGGGAAGCTTTGACGGCACTGTGCGAGCCAAAAAGCATGCAATGAAAGGAGGACATGACAAAAGATTTGCTCTTTGCATTTCTACTAGAAAAATATTAGGACGCAATACGGTACCACGTGTCTGGCTAGGATAAGTAACCAAAGCCCCTTGGGAACCTTTTAAACCTGCTGGAATTGCGGTTGTCGAAAACGGCCCGGGAATGCTCACGTGAGTGCGTGATCACTGTTGCTCTAGCAAACACTACACGATTCTGACAGCCTGCCAGCTACCAAAAGAAATACATCAAAGCGTGATTCACTAGCAGGGGGCAATTCAAAGTGCTCTGCTACAAAGCATCTAAGAGGAAGGATAGATGTAAACCTGCCACAATACTTGCTTTGTTGACGCAAGTCAACATTAATTAGAAATGACGAAACAAGTGCAAAGTTGTCAGCGCCAAATATGAGACTCAGAGATACTGCTAGTCTCTACGTGCACATTTCAAAACAAAGAAACAGATTAGAAAAATTTTTTTGTCTAACTATCGTAGCCCACAATATCGCCTGTTTTCTGTGGCCCTATAGCTAACAAATCACATCAAATGATGAAAAATAAAAAAGGTTTCAAATATTTTCATCGAATCAAAACTAAAAGCAGGCCATTTCCAGCACTACATCTGTATCCTAACTAACAACCTCCGAGAGAGTTCAGCAAGCTAGGGCTAGAAAACGTTTTTTAGATGTCAGGTATCGTAAAGATAACACAAAATTTCACCTAATATCCCAAAGGAGCAACTAACGACATGGGCTACTAGAACAAAAGACTGTAATTGTGCGCAAAACTGAGGTATAATAAAAGTGAGCATCTTAAGGCTGCTGCTGTTTGTGTCCTAATGCAAACTTTCAGCATGCCCTGAATTCCGGATGCACAGAAAGCTAATATGATGAAAGTCGGGGAGTTATTGTTCTAAAGGTATGAATGACATGACACATGTAATTTCAACGGCGTATGCTAAGCAATGGAAGCTATCGAAACGAGAAACAGCACTAGCGTTTGCGCATTCCTGATGTTAACAGAGAAAAAATTTCCACGGTGCTTTGATGTCCTTCCAGAGAACCTATTGAACTCGATCCCGACTTATCAGGCTTAAAATACCACCTTAAGTCTTGGTATGGAACCTTTTCTTTCAGATTTCAAATGCTAGGTGCAAATTGACGCACAAAAAGCAGTTAGCTAAGTTGCATCTTCGGATAATGTTCAAACTGAGTGTGTTGTGCCAAGGCTACTAACCAGTGACATCAGTGTGCGTTATCAGTGAACCACAAAGCATGAACAAAGAAAAATAAAAAGACATTACATAAAACTGTACTCTACAAAATAATGTTAACGCTCTGAACATTTACTCTTGAACACGGCTTTAACCACAACCTTTGCAAAAAGCAGTTTTGCCTGCATGTTACACAGCGAGGCTTGAATGGCTTTTGCTGTTTCACGGCTCGAATTAAAAGTTGTAAAGGAATAATTCTCAAAAATTTTATCCTAGATCACACAAAACAATAAATTATGAATACCATTCAGTTCAAATAATCTGGTCGCAAGGAGATACTACATTGCATAATGACTTGAATATAGGTAAGCGTTGTTTTATCACACAAAAACGCTCCTTAAAACTGGTCAGGTCAGTACACGCCAAGTCTCCATCAATAAGTTTAAGAAATTATACGTTGAGGTCTACCTAGAATATTTTTGCTCACTTTCAATTATGGCTCTGACCTCAAACAATCGACTCGGTGCTAGACCCATGTTCTAGGAAATACGATGGATCTGGTTTCAAAAATGACAAAAAAGAACAGTAATAAGCCCAAAAGATGTATACGTCTTAGGCTTCAGGGCAAAGTCGACAGTTCTAGAAAGTTTATATCAAAAAAGAGCTGTTTCCCTCCAGAAAAGTTCTGCGAAAAAAAAAAAAATCAATTACAAGGAGTATTTCCAGCTACAAAGTACCATCACTAATCAGCTGAACACAAACTCCGAAAAATCCCTGGGAAGAGGAACAAGAAAGAGGAGGAACTGTCACAGTTCTTGTTCTTGCGGAAATAAATTCGACAGTAGTACTGTCAATAGGACACGATCGGCACACACATTGCACACTCTGGTCCGTCAATGAACACAACACGTCGCCAAAAGCTTGCGGAGAGAGAGCAACATCGAAGCAGCAGCAGCAGCTCCTCCCCACGACCACTTGCAAGGGAAGCCAGCACGAGCCAACGGACAGCCAGTAAAGTGCCGGCTAAAGCCATCATTAAGAAGCGTCGTCGGCCTGGTTATAGGTGGCTTTGCGAACTTCATCGATGGCCTTGCACCAAGCCAGGGCATAGCCTTCGGGGTCTTCTAGGTAGTATGTTCGGTTGGGCTGCAAGGAGTGTCCACAGAACACACACACATGCACATTTACTTTCAGTTTCTAAGCCATGATGCTTGTTGTATATTGAAGAATGTGCTGAGCTCTGCAAATACAGCGTTTGGCATCCAGTTGCCGAGCACAAGGTCACGGGTTCGAATTCCAACTGCACAACAGCCACATTTTGGTGGAGGCGAAACTCACAAAAACCGTGTGCTGAGCAATGCTGGTGAACATCGGAACCCCAGGTCAATCTACCTGGACTTAGTAATAACTTTAAGAGGGTTTCAAACTGGGCTAGTTGGTTGTTAACACGGTCATACATAATTGCGCTTTCGAAATGACAGGAACAACACAGAACACAAACACTGGTGCACACCAGTGTCTGTGTTGTTCCTGTCATTTCGAAAGTGCAATTACTTGTGACAATGTTAGTATAATACCATTACCCCTTTAGTGAAAAAAAGTCACAGATCAAGCCTGGCACTGTAGTGAGCCAATACTGAACAGATGAAAGCCCCCATCACACTTGTCTGAAATGCTCGAGTGGTGCTGTATAGATGAAATGTAGCTGCTTTGCTAAAGGCAGAGTGCTTGTGTCTGTGAGGTTCTTATGTCTATCTGGCTGTGCTCGGCGTAAGTATTACCAGAGAAAGTGAATGCGTGCTTTATAAATTCACTTCATTACCTCTGCACAGCGCCGCTTGAGCTCTCCAAAACAAGTGTGATCAGTACCATGCAAATCATGGTGCAGCTTATTTTTCCACACTGAAAACCTCAGTATTTTCGAGTTCTCCAATTTTTTTAGAATTACCGCAAAAAGCTGGTAGCCTGAAGCAAAAATTCAACCTGTACTAGTCACAGACTCTACTCTTCCTATTTAAGGGGGGACACTGGTCTTGAAAAAAACATTTTTATTAATGAAGTCACAGTTATGAAATCTTCAGGGAATATGTATTTTTGTGTGCCGATTCTAAATATGTCATTTAATTTCAAGTAAAACAATTACTTGAGCACTTATGCACTTTTTATGCCAGTATTTTGCGGAGAGTTTTGAAGAAAATTTGCTGCGGGAAACTCGTTGAAATGCATGCCATTGGGTTCTCTTGACACCAAGGAATACAATAAGGGTGAAATTATCATCCTGGCTATCATAGAACTTGAGTTATAGAGTTTTGAAGTTGTCGCTTCAGAAATGAGAAGAAAAGTGTGTATTCCTGTTTCTGAAGTGGCAGCTTCAGGACGCCATAACTCAAGTTCTATGAGAGCCAGGATGATAATTTTACCCTTATGGCATTCCTTGGTGTCAAGAGAACCCAATGGCATACATTTCAGCGAGTTTCCTGCAGCAAATTTTCTTCAAAACTCTCCGCAAAATACTTGCATAAAGAGTGCATAAGTGCTCAAGAAGGAATTGTTTTACATTACATTAAATGACGTATCTAGAATCAGCGCACAAAAATACCTGTGCCCTGAAAATTTCAAAACTATGACTAAATTAATAAAATTTTCTTTTCAAGACCAATGTCCCCCCTTAAAGGCAGCAAGTTTGATAAATGAGTCTCGCAATGAGAAGAGACTGGCTGACTAGCTAGTCAATTTCCAGACTCTACTAATGCACCACACCTCGTTGTCTACAGAGGGCTTCTATGCAAATAAAAATTCTTTCTCTCTCTCTCTCTCTCTCACTGTGGCCCAGCTCCGTTTAGATAGCACTCTCATTGCCCGGAGGGCAAGTGTGGGAGTTTTTTCAGTTGAGACATACTCGGGCCCCGATGCCAATACCTATGTACACAGAGCTCTAGCTAAAGAAAAAAATCGACTACCCACGCTGAAAACATCCTGAAACAAGTCTGGCACCCATGCTATAGGGCATGTGGGGGGGAAAAGGAACATACCATCAGGACATATCATCAGCGACAGAAAGCTAAGCTAGACTGATCAATTACCCTTCATGAACAAAGCCAGCATTTTAAGGCGGAAGCCTTTAATGCCTCATCATTGTAAGCAGAAGTTGTCGACAGAAAATGTCACGCTTTTCAATTGGTCGTGACGTCACAGTGCGCGAATTTCAAACGGGGCCAATTGTACTTTGGCTAATAACCATGCAACCAATTAAAGGGATTGTATAGTGATTCTCCAAGTTAGTGGGACTTACTTAACCAATTAGCCTAATTAACCTTCCTAGTCAGACCAGATAAATAAATAAAACCGAGTAGAAAATTGGCCGAGCTGGGGAATCGAACCCCGGTCTCCGGAGTGTGATAAGAGCACGCTACCACTCCGCCATGCTAGCTCGATGGCTTGGAATGAACAAAGGCGCGTCTAGTGAATACGGTGTCTTCGTTCACTCCCATCTTCCTCCCTTCGCGTAAACCACCGAGGTATGAGACACTGATACATTTGCTTTCCTCAAAAAACAATTTACCGACGAGCAAGGCGTAGAACCTTTCCTCAAAAAGCATTGCATTCAAAGGGCAACGCATTGCGCCTAACGGGTGGTGGCGTTCCGTGGACCGCCTGGCAGCGCTACAACAGGCTGTCGCGTTCCACTTCTAAAGGCCAAGCTAAAGAGTCATTAATTTGCAGTTAATTAATGCACCAACAGAATGTGAAGTGAACAATCGCGTAGCAGAATGCAGCACTCAGGCTTTCGCCTTTCACCACTTTAGCCGCTAAAGTTCCTCGCAATTTTTTTCCAATCAAACTGCGCCATGTAGCTGAGAAAATCGCAAACGAGGCCCACGATTTCCTCCCACATTCAATGCCTCCCCGAAATAGGAACAGTGTTGCAACACATCTACGACAAGTGCCTGTTTTGGTGGGTCACAGGAAACTGCGCATCTTTAGCCAAATCACACCAAACAAATGGAAGCAAATCCCCTTTTCAAACATTCAGACTGATCAGACGACCATTTGCTTCAAAATTGAGACAGACAAAGCCATCACGCTGTCATGAAGCCTAGCTGCCCCCTTAATGCTGAGGCCTCGCTATTTGGAAAGAGTACGAACGAACCTAGAAGCCTGCGCTTGGCTTTCGTTTCCGAAGTTGCTAGGCCTGAGAGCTTCTCAATGGTCGAGTGGAAAGCATGGTCCAGTCTGGCCTACGTACGTTTTTCCACAAGTCAGTGGTATTTCGTAGACAACTCCGACGGACGCTGCTTGAACGATCGTGCACGGGAACATGGGTTATCGCTAACAACGGGGGAGGGATCCAATTTGGCTAAGCATTGCCTGTCCTGCAGTCACTGTCGGCCACGGCTTAATGAGATTAGAGTTCTGGGCAAGAGTCGAGATTCAATTGCACGTGAAGTTATGGAAGCGTATTTCATAAAGAGAAGAGGACAATCATGCATCAGTGATTCTTCGGTTGCACTAGCCTTTCTCGATAAGACGATGTAAGTTCAGACCTTGGTATGCTACTGATTGCCACATGATGTATAATTTCGATGCGCATGCTCAAAGTGCGTTCTATTTTCTTCCTTTAAATATGTGCTTTGCTTCTTGAATAAAATCTGTTGTAAGTTTGCGCTCGTCCCGTAACCTGTCTTGTGTGTGTGTGTGTTCCGCGCAACTGCCATGTCTGCAGTATTTAACCAACTAGCCCGACAACACGTTCTACTCCATCAAACTGCTTTCCCATTCAGGCAACACTTCCACTCGAAATAATGTCACAGGTGAAATCAACGAGGCAAAAGTGGCCAGTGAAGGATTCCCAGGCACAGTTACTGGACACCCGAGGGGCGTCAGTACACATCCGCTCTAACATTTTTTTTTCTGGCTCAACAAATCTCCTTTCTCAGTAAAAGTGACATAACTGCAACCTTGGGATGCCAAGCACCCAACCTCGCTGAACTCAGTGTTCCCTTTTTGTGCCCCTCTAGAGGTAAAGGCTAAGCCCTGGGCACGGGTGGATCACATCCGCACAACACGGAGCACATCTGCATGTACAGCTGCAACGGAAAAAGAATGGCACAAGTGAATCATGACCGGAGCGAAAAAATCGCGACACGCGGCGCTATTGTTGCCAAGTACGCGGATAGCGAGAGTGCCAGGAACATTCCATTTCCTAAAGCGGGGGTGGCCGGCAGAAAGCAGCCCACCTAGACATTCGCCCATCAGAAATGCAGCATTTTAAACGAACGCCTGTAGATGTCTTATCTGCCAAACCATGTGCTAAAATGGCTAAGCACATAGCCTCGTTTTATTTATTTTTTTGCGCTAACGTGGCGAGCAATGTTATCTTTATCACCGTTTTTCTTCAGAAATGTGCTCGGGATGCACTGTCAAAAGTAACGTGTGGCATTGCCTGCTTTCGGATGGGCTGCTTTTTGCCGGCCACCCCCGCATTGGAAAGTGGAATGTGCCAGGCACTCTCGCTATCTGCGCATACGGCTACAATAGCGCCGCGTCTCGCAATTTTTCCCCTCCGGTCACGAGTAACTTGTGCTAATATTTTTCCGTTGCAGCTGTGCTACTGCACTCACTATGACTTGGAACGCATTTGAACTGAACCAACAGAATTTCCCACTTTACAGAAAGTCAACAGGCCTCCACTTTATAGTAAATCAATAGGCTTTCGCACAGAGCACCAAACCTGCGCAAGTATTCAGAGTACTCAGTTCTTTGCATCAGTGGCTAATTGCAACAATCTCCTGCAACACTAGTCTTGCGTTGGTTCGAGAACTGAGCTCCTTCCATATCTTCAGCAATGCAACTCATACTGAGCGTGTTACTGCATCCGCATCCACGAGGTGCAAATTCATTCTGTGGGGCAACAGTTGCACGAGAGAATTGCAGCATTCTGCTCGCGCTTCATCAAAGAGCTGGAGCCAGGCCACAGAAAAAAAAATTCAGGGGGGCACTTTGTTGACCTAAAGTGCTGTGGGGCGAAAGCCTTAAACGCGGTGTTGCAGCTTGTGTCACTGATGTGTGGTTAAGATGTTAAGCGGAACGCGACAGCGTCTTGCAAACGCTGCCCCGGAGTCCATAGAACGCCATCGCCCCTTTGGTTCTACGCCTTGCTCGTCAGTAAATTGGTTTTTGAGGAAAGGAAATGTATCTGTCTCTCATATCTCGGTGGACACCGGGAAGGGAGGATGATGGGAGTGAATGAAGACACCATATTCACTAGACCCGCCTTTGTTCATTCCAAACCATCAAGCTGGCATGGCGGAGTGGTTACCGTGCTGGTCTCACACTCCGGAGACCGGGGTTCGATTCCCGAGCTCGGTCAATTTCCTACTCGGTTTTATTTATTATTGCGAAAGCAATACTACTTGCACTTTCACGCCTTTGCCGTGCCGCGGCGGTGACCACCATTGACCTTCATTTGACATTGATTGCATTAGATTGGATTAGATTAGATTAGATTGGACTGGATTAGAGTAGATTACATTAGATTAGAGTAGATTACATTGGACTGTATTGAATTGGATTGGATAGGAGTGGATTTGGACTGGAGTGGATTGAACTGGAATGGATTGGATGGGATTGGTTTGAATTGGATTGTATAACCGATGCATCACCACAAGTCTAACCACAAGCACCACCACCAGCTACACTACCAGCTGTACCATGGCGTAGGTACGGATATTGCTTTCGCAATTACCGGGCTTAACCAAGCTAAGCCACAGCTAATTTTTTATCTGGTCTGTTAGAAAGGTTTAATTAGGCTAATTGGTTAAGTAACCAATTAACTAAACTCAGTCCCACTTACTTGGAGCATCACTATATGATCCCTTTAATTGGTTGCATGGTTACTAGCCAAAGTACAATTGGCCCTGTTTGAAATTCGTGCACTGTGACGTCACAACCGTTTGGACCAATTGAAAAGTGTGACATTTCTGTCGACAACCTCTGCTTACAACGATGAGGCATTAGGGGCCTTAAAAAGAAAAAGAAGGAGAGAGGGGGGAGAAAATCGAAACAAGAAGCACGCACGCTCACCGTGTGCACAAAGAAAGTCTTGAAGTTCTTGGGCTCGGGCCGCAGTTCGGGGGACCAGGGAATCTCACCCTTCAGCACCATGGCAGCAGGGTCCACGTAGTACAGGTGGGGACCCGTCGTCAGCAGCAGCATCCGGCGACGCGCAAACAGGCCCTGTTTCATTCGTTCAGAGGAAGATCAGCAACCAAGTGCACTACTGTTGCACCACACGAAGGACGACATATTGACCAGACATGGCCAGTTAAAGGTGCACTGAAGAGGAATCTGAACTTGTCTTTTTGCAGCGGGAACTCGATCTACACGTTCCTAGCTTTCTTAGAAACTGCGATTTACTGCCCTGTGTGGCCGATTTCCCCAATTAAATCGAATTAACGTCCGGCTCCCGCCTTTTTTTTTAAATTCTGCCTCGTAGGTGGGCGGAGTCGACCAACGCGTGGAGCGCCTTTCACCCAGTCCCGTGGCGGCTTGCCGCTCTGCCATCGGCGGAGTAATACGTAGTAGTCCGTAGTAGCAAATAGTTCGCGCGTATTTTTATTTATTCGGGCTTATTTTGCGGCTATATTATCTGCGAATGGAACTATTTATTCATGGAAACCTAAAAAACAAAATAAAGCGAAAGCAAAGCCTCCACGGGACTGGGTGAAAGGCGCTCCACGCGTTGGTCGACTCTGCCCACCGTACGAGGCAGAATTTTAAAAAAAAGGCGGGAGCCGGACGTTAATTCGTTTTAATTGGGGAAATCGGCCACACAGGGCAATAAGTCACTGTCTCTAAGAATGCTAGGAACGTGTGGATTGAGTTCCCGCGGCAAAAAGACATGTTCAGAATCCTCTTCAGTGCACCTTTAAGGTAGGCCACAAAAGTGAAACAAAAGCAGCTTCTCTGCACAGCAATCTTTATCATAACCTTTCCTCGGCGGACGTTAAATGTGCAAGCATGCTTGATGCCATTGCTGGCGTTTATTTTAAACAGGAGAACAGTAAGACAGCCTCGCAGCCGGCAGCTTTCTTTTTTTTTTTTTTTTTGTGAACAGACTACAGACAAAACCATCGCAGCATTGGTAGTTTTTACACAAAAGACGTAGACCAGGCATTCTAACTCAAGGTCGATAGTTGTTCTGCAATCTCATGGAAGACGAAAGGCACTTCTAAGTCAACAAAGAAATAAAACTCAGGCTTGCAGGACAAGTACGTTGCTACAGTTCCAATGCAAAAAAAAAGCAGAGAAAAAAAAAAACAAGGCATTGAGAAAATGAGAGGAGAAGGACAAGGCAGAGCTTGTAAGTGTGTCCTGCTGTTTTGTCCTTTTACTGCATTTCTGTAACAGAACAAGCTTCTCGACTGCCCCTCATGAAGCGCTACATGCAGCTCTCCTTGACTTGGCACCCCATTCAAATGCAACCTGTGCTTCGAGCTTGCTTCCTTTCAGAGCTGTTTCCTCTACCACTGCCCCCAACACCACTTTCACCAGCAAAGTGGTGTTCGATGAAGATGGTGCAGCCATCGGACGTGGTCGATAAGATAACGTGGTCCTTCGCAACGTGTCACCACAGTTGTTGCCACCATCGTGTTGCACTCCTAGCGCCCTCTGGTGCTGGTTATTGCATCTACCAACGAACGCCTTTCTCAAGGTCAATCTCAACAACCATCGAGCCCATGCCATTCTCCTCAGAAGACTGCACTGATGGCGGAACGTTCGTGCCCTCTGGTGCTGCCCACTGGAACTACAACTAATGCCATGTCAAACGGCACTCTCCTCTCCACAGCCATTGATGCCATGTCAATCTCACCCATAGAGTTTCTTACTATTACCTAGAGGGAAAGCTGGCGGCGCTGCCCTTCAGCCACCATGGACGCCCAAAGCATCATGGGGCGGTGAGCTACTTGTTGCGGCACAGTCGTAGTTTTTCGGGAACACGGAGTGGCACTACTGAGACCTTTCATTCCGAAAACGCTGTTCGTGTGTGCGCAGACGACTTTCGCGCAAACGCAGTGTGCAAAAGCCATAGTAGTGAAAACGTGACGACACACGACGCCAATAACAGGTTTTACTCTTCCGAAATGCCATTAAAAAAACTCTTAAAGTATCTAAGCAACAACATTTTTTTTGAAAACATATTTACTTTTAAAAAGTGCGCTTGTTAATTACGCAATATTAGTTTTTTTAGTGTTCATCACTTGGCCAATAGGAGAGCGAGTCGTCTCTTATTTTGGGCAAACTTTGCACTTAAATGCTTTTCTGCTCGTTTGTTGCAATCATTAGACCAGATATTGAATGCTAGGACGTTTGTAGTTATAAAACAGCTTAATTTTTCTACTATTTTTTGGCCAAAAGTTGTAGTTCTGCAGTCGGTAGCTCACCGCCCCATGATGCTTTGAGCGCCCATGGTGGCTGAAGTGGTCTCGAGGGGTCGCCATGCAAACTCCCATAGACGGCTTGCCAGCTTTGCCTCTAGGTAATAGTAAGAAACTCTATGATCTCACCAATACGTGCCGCTGGTGCAGCGCTAGCGCCATCTTGTGCTGCACTTTGGAAGCGTGCACCATTCCCCTCCCTGTCACACGGGCAGTCTCGGCGCCCACTGAGCCACCGGCTAACTCAACAACATTTGACCACTGCAGCTCAGTGGTTTTCCAACAACCACTCAGCACTGGCCCAACTGAGGTATGCACGTGGTTCGACCGACAGCTCAAAGAAGATATAAGGTAACAACCCTAAAACTTTTTTCTCGAAAGAATGACCGCAGAATGTTTTTTTCCGGCCACAACCAACCTCACTCTTTGTTTCTAAGGTTGAGAAATGACAGCTCCACAGATTGCCAGATGTGAATGAACACACCTCCGCCATTTTTGCTGCGCGCCATGTCTTGGGATTTCGCTCGTTTTCGCTTCTGTGCAAGCTTTGCGATGACCGAAACGCAGGGATGCCGCACCACCGTTGCAGCAACAGCAGCTGCGCATAGAGAAGGACACCTGTAGTCACCAATTTGCGGCAGCTTCGCTGGCCAATAAAAAAAAAACTGACTCTTCTGATTGCCAGAAATCTACCCACCACCTCTCCGGAGGTGGTCAGTAGGTATAATGTCAAACTGCGAAGTATTTGACCCACTGCTCTTCCTAAACAGCTCCCAATCAAATATTACTCATTTCAAAATGTGCCCTTCAATTTATTTGTCACTTGGGGCCATATGTCGCAATGTGCATGCATTTCTCAGCGACCAATTGAAATACATTGTGCAGCGGCACTGAAAATGACTGCCATCAAAGATTCCATAGCCAGTGGACTCAACAGCAATCAAGATTGCCCGTGTGACAGAGGTTGACAGCAGCATTCGCACTGATGGTCATGAAGAGAGGGCGAATTGCCAAGGGTTGTAGGAATGTCGCTGATGCAATCCACGAAACTGAAACTAAAATGAATAGATTTTTCACATGTCAAGAGCCACAGCGGAGCTTATGAAATACACTGCAGTCAAGAGATCTGGGTCAATTTTGCACACCTGGGGTTCCTGCCCAGAAATCTCACCACAGCAGTGTTTTCCCACAGCACCTCCACAGAAATGTTTCCTTTCGACAGAGGCAAAATGCGAAACCATTCGAACAATGAGACTGCCAGGCAAGAACCCAACGCGCGCAAAATCAATTGTCCACCATGGTGGCAGCTTTGTGGTTACGGCATTCGGATGCTGAGCATCAGGTTGCGAGATTGAATCCAAGCCACATTTTGCTAGAGGCGAAATGCACACACTCGCATGTGCTTTGTGGCATCACTGCACGATAAAGAGCCCCAGGCATTCAAAATTATAATCTGAAGCCCTCCACCGCCACAACGCGTTACACCTCTTTAATCCCATTTGCCCTTGACCAAAGTATAGCCCGCTTCGCGGCCTCAGAGAATTACCAATCAGCTCCAGTTCATCACAACTCCCACTTTGTGGCTTGCCACATGGACTCTGGACTACTATGTCAATCAGCTGCATGACACACAGTGTGGCAGACAATAACGCCACTAGACACACCAATATTTTATTCTTTGGAATAGTGTGCAAAGCATTAGTACACATGGACCACAGAATTCGCCTCCACTTGGTACCATAAAAACCCGCGTATAATACGAACCCGAATATAATACGAGGTGAAGTTTCAGAGACGCGAAATGGGAAAAAAAAGTTTACCCGCGTGTAATACGAGTGACGCAAGCTCATAGAAGACATTTATTCAAATCGCATCCCGCACTCCACTTCAATCACTTTCTTCTTTAGTAGCGCTTTCTTCGGACATTTCTTTGTCCGACAAATCATCCCAAATGTACTCATCATCCGTGCCATCGAGGGCGTTCGAGATGCCGCACTTCTTAAACCCGCTTCGGCCGCCCGGTTGGCGTCACTGCAGGCTCACCTGAGCGCATCCACTCTGCGTAGCATCGCTTGACTGCGTCCTTGAACGGTTTGTTTACACAACCATCAAGCGGCCGCGAAAGCTTCATTGCGTTCCGCTGCATGCGAAAGGGGCTTCTTTCTATCGTGGCCATCCACGAATGCTTCCTTTGACGACAGCAAACTGCCTTCACACCGTTGCCGATGTTCTCCGCAGCTAAAATCACTATTCGCTTGAAAGCAGTCGAGTACTGTTTTCGAGACCCGGACATCGTGCTCCCCAAAACAATATCCACTTCGCGAAGCGTGCCTCACATGCGAGCACGCACATTGTCAACAGGCACACGGCACACCGCAAGCTCCCCGGCGCACCCAACGGATCAACAAAGAAACGACGTCGTGATGTCGTTTGTCGAGAGTAACGACGCCAAGCCGCAGCCACGCGCCAATAGCAAAGCCAAGCCGTAGCCACGCCGCAAAAACGAAACCAAAACTTCGAGCAACTTCGACAATTTTTGTTCGGATCCGCAAATAGTACAAGACGGAAATTTAGGACGCTAATTATGGGAAAAAAAACTCGTATTATATGCGGGTTTTTATGGTATATACTACTTTAGCATATTCGAATTTTTTTTCTCACACTGTTTTGGTTTCAGTGGCCAAGTAGCAGCTACAACATCAAAGTTTAGCATAGCACCATGTGAGGACCACAAAAACAGCAATAGTTGAGCCGCTTCTTCATTCTCTGTCCCACAGGTTCTTGGGACGGGCTGGCTTAAGAGCAGTGATGAATAAAAAGATGAAGGTAGCGACTACATCACAGTTCTTTTATGATCTGTGGGACTTTAGCTCAACTCTGACACCATAGCCCCCGTCTGGCTGCTGATACCGAGACAATGTGAGGAGAAATTCCAAATACTATAAATGACTCACCAGCTGAAGGCAAGTGGTGAACCACGTATACTACCCATGTATGCGAGAGAGCATCCAACGTCATAGACTTGCACGGACGCCGGCTCGGATAATGCCAGCTGTTCAAATTATCTGGATTTCTGAATTACCGGGGGTTCAATTAACGAGCTTTTACTGCATCGACGCAGATTAAATACCAACCCACCATTTTGTGATGTCAGTGACAACAGGATGCTGCTGGCGTACCTCCATTTTCAGACTCAATTTTAATTTGCGCATCATTTTTAGGCGTTTTTTTTTTTTTAAAAGGTGCATCAGAATCAAGCAAATATGATAGGTGGTCCCTTGTTGCAAGTGGTTATATTTTACGTGGTACGCCAATGCACTGAGCTCTATTAGAAGCAAATCGGTGGTCACAAAATGCCGCATTACATGCGGTCCCACAGTGCACATTGTAAGTGGTTATATTACAAATTCCTACTGCGGAAACTCGATCCACACATTCTTAGAAACTTTGAATCACAAGTTATTTCACAGCCATCTACGAACTGCACCCTACATGGTCCCTCCGGCACGCATATCTCACCGCACTCTCCATCAACTCCAGATCAGCCGTCCACGTGCACGCACAGTCACCTTCGCAGCTTCATTTTTTTTCACGCAAAGCAAAGAGTGCACGCGTATTTTTTTATCTTCCTGGGCCTAATTTGCAGCTATGTAGTCTCTGATTGGATCTATTTATTCAAAGAAACCTAAAAAGCAAAATAAGAGCCCAAGCGAAGCCGGCACGCGGATGCCTGAAAGACACTCCACGCGTTGGCTGACTCCTCCTACCGTCAGCGGCGAGTTCAAAGAAAGGCGGGAGCCAGAATGTTTAATCCGATTTTAAATTAGGGATATCAGAGGCACATTAGGGATATTAGGGCCACAACTAGGGATATTAGAGAAATTAGGACCCACAGGACAATAATTCAAAGTTTCTAAGAATGCTCGGAATGTGTAGATCGAGTTCCCGAGGTAAAAAGACGAGTTCAGATTCCTCTTCAGTGCCCCCTTAAGCATCACTGCAATGAAGAAAGTGAGCAACCCAGCGATCCGGCGTCCCTTCCTCCGAGTCCCCCCTCACCTTCCGCTTGTCGACCAGCCCCTGCTTGAGGATGAGGTTGCCCTGGACAAACTTGTGGTACGGGTTGGTCTCGGCCTGCTTCTGGAAGCGCCGGTTGTGCTCCTCGGGGCCAAAATCCAGGATGTGCAGCTGGGTCCGCGAGATCCGCTGCTGCTGAGGCTGTGTTCGTTGTTGCTGTTGTGGCTGTGGTTGTTGCTGCTGTGAAGTTGAGGTTGGCGAAGAGACCGCTGGAGCATCGTCATCTTGGAATGCAAGGCCCAAGAGGCGCGTCATCTGCTTGTCGTCCAGCCCGGGCTCCAAGTCATCAGGCACCTGACAGGCAATGGTACGAAATGTGGGGTTGAACACACGGTACATCTACATCATCATCGTCATCAGCCTGACTACGCCCACTGCAGGGCAAAGGCCTCTCTCCCATGTCTCTCCAATCAACTCTGTCTTTTTCTACCTGCAGCCCCTGTATTCCCGCAAACTTCTTAATCTCGTCCGCCCACCTAGCTTTCTGCCACCCCCTGCTACGCTTGCCTTCTCTTGGAATCCACTCCGTTACCCTTAACGACCAGCAGTTATCCTGCCTTCGCATTACATGCCCTGCCCAAGCCCACTTCTTCCTCTTGATTTCAACTAGGATGTCATTAACCGGCGTTTGTTCCCTCACCCACTCCGCCCTCTTCCAATCTCTTAACATTACACCTATCATTTTTCTTTTCATAGCTCGCTGCGTTGTCAAGCTGAGCACACGGTACACATGGTGCTAAGTGTTTTCAGCCACGAGGAAGCCCCAACAATTTTCAGGAATTCTTTTTCTTTTTTTTTCTTTATTGAATACTGCAAACCTTATACAGGTCCAAGCAGGGAGGGTAAAATGACAAACAAAACAATAATAACAAAGTTAGTAAACATCAAAGTGTGGCGAAAGGCAATAAAGAATCATTCCAGTCCGTTACTGTGCGAGGAAAAAATGAAAACTTGAATAAATCTGTTCGTGCAAAATACGGCGTCAGAGAATTAGGATGATGGTGGCGTGTATACCTCGACGTTGAAAGCGACAGATATGGGGCAGGGTTAATAGCTAATTCTTGTTTCCAAAGCAAGTAAAGAAATTCCAAACGTAAATTTTTTCTTCGTTGTGCAAGACATTGAATACCATTAACCTGCATTATTTCAGAGGGTGAGTCATACGGGGAAAATTTAGAGTAAATAAACCTTACAGCTTTTCTCTGTACCTTTTCTAGGCGGGTGATATTGTGTTTAGTAAACGGGTCCCAGACAACACATGCGTATTCGAGTTTCGGTCTAATCAGTGAATTGTAAGCAAGTAATTTTACGCTAGGGGGAGAAGTTTTAAGCTTATGTCTTAAGAAGTATAGTTTGCGGAGTGCAGAAGAGCAGATGTTATCTATATGTAAATTCCATGATAAAGTGTTAGTAAGTGTGACACCCAAATACTTATATTTAGTCTCTTCCAGCAAAGGCGATGAACCTAGCGTGTAGTTAAAAGAAAGAGGAGCTTTTTTGCGAGAGAAGCGAAGAAAGACGGTCTTATCAGTGTTAAGTTGCATGTCCCACGTTTCACACCATTCAAAAATCTTAGCAAGAGAGGAGTTAAGATGGATTTGGTCGTCAATTGAAGTTATTTCATGAAAGAGCACACAATCATCCGCAAACAACCTGATTTGCACATTCGGATCAAGTTCAGTGGTAATGTCATTAATATACAATAAAAATAATAATGGCCCCAGCACACTTCCTTGAGGCACGCCAGAGCCGACTGGAAGGCAACCTGATTGTTGCTCATTAACTGCGACAAATTGGTAGCGATTGGTTAAATAATTTGATATCCATGTGATCAAAATTTCCGGGAGGCCAATGCGTCTGAGTTTTAATATCAGTTTGTCATGGGGAACCCTATCGAAAGCTTTGCTGAAGTCAAGAAATATTGCATCAATCTGGCCGTTGTTATCAAGACATGAAGCGAGTGAATGTATAACTGTCACTAGTTGTGTAATTGTTGAGTATCCTTTTCTGAACCCGTGCTGGAAATTAGAGAGGACTGCGTGCGCATCTAAAAATTCATTAATCTGGTTGGCAATAATATGTTCGATTAGTTTACAACATGATGATGTAAGTGATATTGGACGGTAATTTTGTAATAATGCACGGTCACCTTTCTTGTGTATAGGCACAACCCTGGCTATCTTCCAGTCGCTCGGTAGGCGTCCATGAAGTAATGAAATACGAAATATAATAACTAGAAACTTTGCAACAGATTCAGCATATCGCTTCAGGAAGACGTTAGGAAGGTTGTCGGGACCACATGATGATTTAGTTTTTAAATTCAGTAGCATTGAGACTACGCCAGGGTATGAAACAAAATTTTTATCACAGAGGTCAAACACTGCGTCACTGGATGTACAAGCACCGGATTTTGAAAACACACTGTGAAAGTACTCATTGAAGTGGTGCGCAATATCCCCGTGATCGGTAACTACAGAACCATCAACCAAAATTTGCGACACTGGTTTCTTTTTTTCGCTTATATAATTCCAAAACTTTTTTGGTTCCTCTACAATGAAATTTGGAAGCACTGTATTAAAATAGTGTTCTTTCGAAGAGTGTACTGCGCGTGCAAGCCCTTCCTTTAAGTCCTTTAAATGATCTAAATGCATGCGCCGTTTCTTTAACTTTTTTATCTTTCTCTTTAAGTGGATTATTTCACGCGTCATCCACGGCGTTTTTCTATGAACAAGTTTACGTTTGCTCGGCACAAACTTATCTGTACAGTAGTGGCACATATCTTTAAAGCGGCGCCAAAGTGCGTTCAAATCAGTATCATTAAAATCGATCAGGCATGTTTCCAAATGTTCTATAATGGATGCATCATCTGCACGTGAGTAGTCTTTGAAAGAACGTTTCACAGGGTTATTAGATTGCCGAGGAACTCCCCACATGTCTTGGTTTCCGTCCCTTCCTGGCTGACATGCATGCCAACACATAGCTCCTAAAAGCAATGGCCAGATTCAACAATAATGACTCGCCGTACAGTGAAGCAGTCTACCAGCCACTGACCAATTCTTAGGACTTGGCGGGAACCGAAAAATGGTCCGAATAATCAAACAGTCTGAAAAATTTGTCAGAACAAAAAAAAGGTTACTTTGCTGTGAAAAGTCAACCTGGAAACTCCCAAAATTTGTTCCCCATGTTCCGCTCGTAGGCGACCCAAGTCTGAATTTTAACCCCAGTCATGCTTTCGTGTCCACACTACACTTTTCCGCACCACACCTCAAATCACCGATACCACAATGTATGAAGCTGTCACACAAACCATGTGACGAGCCAATTCTTCACCAGCATGCCACAATGCAAGCCACTGGCCAACTGAGACATGCCGTGCTATACGAGGACAGCGCCCGTTCTCCCTAAGCAACTACCTATGTGAAGATGCAGAGAGGGAACCACCGGGAAGAAGCGGGCACCTCTGACTGGATCCCCTTCCCTAACACCTCTGCCTATTCCACGGCGGACGCAGCCACTGCCTTGTTAGCAACATGATCGAGCACTGTTTGTAGGCCACTCTGATTGGAACGAACAGTGTGCCCACGACCGAAATGTACCGTTAGCTCGAGTGGTAACAATCATCATCATCATCATCAGCAGCAGCAGCCTGACTACACCCACTGCAGGGCAAATGCCTCTCCCATGTCTCTCCAATTAACCCTGTCCTTTGTCAATTGCCGCCACTGTATCCCGCAAACTTTTTAATCTCATCCGCCCACCTAACTTTCTGCCGTCCCCTGCTACGTTTGCCTTCTCTTGGAATCCACTCCGTTACCCTTAAGGACCACCGGTTATCCTGCCTTCGCATTACATGCCCTGCCCAAGCCCACTTCTTCCTCTTTATTTCCACTAGGATGTCATTAACCCATTTTTGTTCCCTCACCCACTCCGCCCTCTTCCGATCCATTAACGTTACACCTATCATTTTTCTTTCCATAGCTCGCTGCGTTGTTCTTAACTTTAGCTGAACCCTCTTTGTTAGCCTCCACGTTTCTGCCCCATAGGTGAGTACCGGTAGGATACAGCTGTTGTATACTTTTCTCTTCAGGGATATTGGTAAGCTACCATTCATGATCTGAGAGAACCTGCCATATGCGCTCCACTCCATTCTTATTCTTCTAGTTATTTTCCTCTCATGAGGGAAATGAGTTATTTCTATCTCATGGTAACAATGAGACAGAAAAACTTCCAAACCTAGCCTAGCCAAGCCAATCTGTCCACCTGAATCCATCTCAGCTCAAGATGGCATCTTCCAGTTTTTGCCTCGGCACAGTTGGCTCGTTATGACAGCGATGCTCACTTCAGTCTATAGTTAGGTTAAAACTTTTGGACTCCACAGAGTCCTCCTGCTGTCTATTTTTGAGCAAAAAAAAAAAATCGAACTTCTGGACAACCCAGAATCTCAAATACTGGTTGCAAATATATATGCGTCCCTATGAGTCCAAAATACTGAGCAAGTGGAAATACCGTATAAATGCGTGTAAGGGCCGCACTTTTTTTCCAGATTCGGGGGCCAATTTTCAGGGTGCGGCCCATACACGCGATGTATGGAATTTTTTTTTTTTTTTTCGAGTAAAAAGACACCAATCAGGGAATGAGCGACATTTACTCAACGTTCAATCGTCACTCGAGGAGTTTTTCGACTCTGAGCTGGTGCTGTGCTCTGGTGCACGCTCATCCCAAAACAAGCCGCGCAGCATGTCCGCTGTCAACGCGCAGCCGTTGTTTCGCACTGCCGTCACATAGCAGAGCAGCTCTTCTTCCAGTTCGGGAAACTTGCACGGCTTGCCTCGGAAAGCACGCTTTTTGCAGCTTGTGTTTCTCTTTTGGCTGCACCATCATTGGACGCACTTCTCGGCCACGTCGAATTCCCTGTCCGCCACACGCTTGCCACATTCGAGAGCTAACTTCCAGCCGTGTAGATGTTAAGGTGCGCGCGCATCGTGCTAAAACTTGCTCGGCGGCAGCACGCGAAAGCCACAACCACCATAACAACTACGGTGAACGAGCTAACATGCCACAAAAGACTGGCGCTGGCGATACTGATGCCGATGTGGATAGCGGGGAGTCGGGGCAAAGAAAAAAAATTGACGATGATGATGATGACTGCGGCCTCCGGCGCCATCCATGGACGGTTTTCAGAAGCTCTTGAACGCGTGCTTGGCCTCCGTGACCAAGTGCTCCGCGATCGAGCGCAGCACCGTTCTTCGCAGCCGGAGCCGATCGCAGAGGCCACGGCACATGCATTTAGAAGGCTATTCCCACATGGGTCATGGAAAGTTTGGGTGCGGCCCTTACACGGATTTATTTTTTTTAATATTTCCTTCGGGAAAACGGGGTGCGGCCCATACACGGGCGCGGCCCTTACACGCGTTTAGACGGTAATTGGGGTGCGAAAAATTGGTCGGCTACTACTACCACACGGCTAGACTCCAAATAATGTGGGTACAGAAAAGGTGGGGATTTGAAGCATTCATGGGTTTTGGTGCTCGGGGAACCTGAAAAGCACTCTGAAGAAAACCAAGGGCTCCAGGAATAGCAGCAGCAACCAGATCCCGCCTAGTGCAGGACAAACACCTTCCCCAATACTCATACACAATGTTTAAATCTCAAGCAGTGGGGGGCCGCATTGCTTAGCTCAGACCCGTTTGTGCAACACCGGCCGACGGAGCAATCCATCGAGGTTGTCACGACCCAAGAGTTCCGACCAACCAACTGACCACCTCACACCGCAACGACCTCTACCTCCTTTTCATAAATAAAGTTCACCCATCCATCACATGAGATCGGTCAGAAATGACAACACTCCACAGTGTCTCAAAAACCAGGACAGCAGGTACATTCATTATGCAAGTGTGTCCACTGTGTAAAAGTATTGTGTGTGTGTGGGGGAGGGGGGGGGGGGGGGGGGGGGGGGGAGAACATAGGAGCTTCTCAAAATGTAGGCACACTTCAAAACACAGCAAGCTTTCTATTAATAAAATGTTCTTGAACTTACGTTATGCTGCATAATGCGAGAACCAGCCATAGCAACAGCTGTGGTGCCTCATTGTCTCCCACCTCGTTGTATTGTTGCTGCGAGTTCTCAATGCCTGCACTGTGCCGCATCCTTCGTCCTCCACACTGCCTCTCTACAACTCAGCGATTCCCTCTCGCTCTTGCAATTCTACCCTGAAAACACTCTCTGTGTATGTTGCTTCTGCTATATCCTGCTCTCCACCCTACTCTCCAACCCTCGCCACTATGTGGACATCTATCTCAAAGTCATGGATCCCGGGCTTCCTCCCATCAACCCCTACAGCTGCAAAAGAAAGTGTCTCAGACTGGATGGGTACACTTTCTACGGGCTACTCACAAATATGATGCCACATGGCAGTTCCTCCTACACCCCTCCCAGAGCCCTCTCGGAGAGTGGGATGATATCGCCCTTACGCAGTAGTGGGAGCGCAGTTCCTCGTTGCTCGACGTGCCAGGGAGGAAAGGAAGCATCTTGGGGGGCTCCATCTCGGGCAGCTTCTCCCACCGGACCTCGGTGAAGAACTCGTGCCCCTTGAGGGCCGGGTAGCCGCCCCGGGAAGCCGCGCCCAGCCGCTGGTTCGGGTCAATCACCTGGGACACGACACACGGGGACCCAGAATGAACACAACTCCACGGGACGTCCCACACTGGTGAGTCACATGTGCACAGGATACACACAGACATGTTGGGGATTCTGGGATACCTGCTTCTTTCCGAGATCTTGTGGCAGCACCTACTTCTCTAGGCTTGATGACAAACTCGGAGAGAGACACCACGTCTGCTCGCTCAAGTACGTGTGAACTGAATCACTGGTGTTCAGTCACTTGCGTATTTCATGAACAGTTGCTTAAATGAACACTGTTTACAATATAGCGACACAATGCATGGATGAACTACTGAGCTGGACTGATGCAGCGTTTCCTGGACTCGGGAATTGTGACAAGCTAGGAGGGCTGGCAAACTTTTTCAGAGTAGCAAAGCTGTTAACAATGCTTCCTTGTACCCATGTCTGATGCACTGCAAAACAGTTTCTTAGACGCAGTAAGGACAGAGCCTTCTCACCTCGGCAATGACGGTCACAAAGACCGAAAGAGGGCACTAACGGAAAAGGCCCGATCTACAGCCCCCAATGGCTGTGTGTCCAGCCTCATGCACTCTTTGTGCGACACTTCAGTGAGGGTGAACAGCGTGTCATTAGTGAGTGGCAACAACCAGAAACAGAAACTGCCAAGCCTTTCCAAGACAATCCAAAACAACACCATTCATGTAGATGAAAGAGCTGTTGTCGCAGCAATGCTACAGCGATACTCGCTCGCGTCTATGTAAGGTCAAAAAATCGAACTTTAGGACCCACAAAGTCTTCCTGGTATCTATTTTAGTAAAAAAAACAAACTAATTTTTCAAATTCATAGAGTCTGAAATATTGGCCATGATTATGTACACAACCTTATGAAGTGCACGACGGTTCCTCAACAAGGTCCAAATTATTGGATGGTTTGGCTTGGTTTACGGGGTTTAACGTCCCAAAGCGACTAAGGCTATGAGAGACGCCGTAGTGGAGGGCTCCGGAAATTTTGACCACCTCGGGTTCTTTAACGTGCACTGACATCGCACAGTACACGGGCCTCTAGAATTTCTCCCCCAAAGAAATTCAACCCCCGCGGCCGGGATCGAACCAGCGTCTTTCGGGTCAGCAGCCGGGCACCATAACCACTGAGCCACCGTGGCGGCTCCAAATTATTGGAGTCCGAAGAATCGGTTAGCTACTGGGGTGTCAGAACCGGCAGCATGGCATTAAATACTCAATTAACCTATTTCCCAGCATATATGAATCAAAACCATTATGTACCATGTATTACAGAAACAACAGGCTTTCAAAAATCCCTAGTATGAAAAAAGCAGACATTGCCGCTTATGCTACATATATCTGGTCTCTCACCAGATAGACAATCCTTAAAGGGGCTGCGAAACACTGCTTAGGGGGATACCGGCTATACTTCAGGTGGGTTCTTTATGTCACACAGATGCTGACCTAAAAAGAATTACAGGAATCGATGCACAGGAACGGGCGTTACTCAGTGAAGAAATTTCAAAATACGAGCAAACAAAACGCTGCCCTCAACTCTATTTTGGCGGGGCTTCCCACTCCTATTTCGCTCTCTCAATGACGGCACCTGGCGCAACCAATTAAAACAGCCTGCCAGAGCACGTCGCGTAAGTTTGTACTCCATGGTTGCCTGCTCTCTGTAACTCGTTCTTGCTGAGACTGGCAGCGTCGTTTTCATGCCAGAGCGCCCCTGGTGGTGTATTTTTATTTTACTTGCTTTGCAGGGCTCTTATCTAAGACAAACAAGTTGTTTTTGTTGATCTAATATAAAACGCAGACAGGTGACAAAATGTGTCTCTATGTATTCACACAATTTGCATTATATTTACTGTTTGTCCAGTCATCAAGCTCGCGCCAGGTGATGTCATATCCGCTGCTAAAAACCCGCCACTGTGTGGCGACACCATCAGAGCCATGAAGTTGTTTTTTTGGAGGACATTAAAATATTAAAAAACGGAATATACATGGTATTACCGACGCTAATAGCACCATTGTAACTCACTGTATGCAATCAACAGGCAAAAAAGTTAACTAAGATTGTGTTTCGGGGCCCCTTTAAAACTCAGACACCACTAGGGGTCCGGCCTGTGAGCAAGGATACATACCAAGAGATTCTCGACGAGGTCGCGGACGACAGAGTTGAAGCCGTCAGGAAACTCGTACTTCAGCTTGAGAATCTTCTGGAACGTTAGATACTCATTCCTGGATGAAAAACCAAAGACAACACGTGAGATCCTTCTGAGCCACAGCTGCAAGTTAACGGTTCAATGCAAGTACAGAAACAAAAAAAGAAGTTACAGAATGTGTCGCTACTAATTAAAAAAGCATAGACACCAAATTTTCCCTTGCTCCTTTTTTGTTAGGAATAATGCACATAACGTTAGTACCCGCCAAGACAACGCTGCTGACTGGCTGCGGCCGTGATAGCTTACACAACAGCATGTGAAGGAGGAGGGCGCGAGCATGCAATGTCGCCGGAAAGGACTCACCAACTTCCACGCTTGACTGTATGTTCTCTGCTATGTGCAGAAGTGTATTATGTGGCTCCAGTGTTCATGACATCATAACGTAGTAACTGAGCGAGTTTATGCACTCTCCTCAGAAGGTGTTTAAAACCCCCTTTAAGGGGGGACACTGGTCTTGAAAAAAAAATTTTTATTAATGAAGTCACAGTTACGAAATCATCAGGCAATATGTATTTTGCTGTGCTGATTCAAGATATGTCATTTAATTTCATGTAAAACAATTCCTTGAGCACTTATGCACTTTTTATGCTAGTATTTTGCGGAGAGTTTTGAATAAAATTTGCTGCGGGAAACTCGCTGAAATGTATGCCATTGGGTTCTCTTCACACCAAGGAATACAATAAGGTTAGATTGTCTTCCTGCCTATCATAGAACTTAAGTTATAGAGTTTTGAAGTTGTCGCTTCAGAAATGAGAAGGAAAATGTGTATTCCTGTGTGTGAAGTGGCAGCTTCAGTACCGTAGTACTCAAGTTCTATGAGAGCCAGGAAGATAATGTTACCCTTATTGTATTCCTTGGTGTCAAGAGAACCCAATGGCATACATTTCAGCGAGTTTCCTGCAGCAAATTTTCTTCAGAACTCTCCGCAAAATACTTGCATAAAAAGTGCATAAGTGCTCAAGGAATTGTTTTACATGAAATTAAATGACATATCTAGAATCAGCGCACAAAAATACATGTGCCCTGAAAATTTCATAACTATGACTAAATTAATAAAATTTTCTTTTCAAGACCAGTGTCCCCCCTTAAGCAGACAGAAGAGACAGCAATTCAAGTTAAGAAACACTGTACCAGATTTAAGGACGGCATGGAAATGAGCAGCAAACTGGATGATCACTGGATCAATCCTCCTGTGTAGATATCATCCTGTTAGCTCTTCTCCCTGCCTTGTTTTTTTCCACTGGTACAATATCTCAATAGGTAGTAGCATGCACAAATGTTTCGCCCCCACTGCAAAGAACAATGATGAATGCTTAACGTACAAATCAAAGAGTTGCGCACAATATTTCATCCATAATTCCCTATGGTGGAATGGGCTCAGGTCCCAATAAGACGTGCAAGACTACAACCTCTCCACTGGCATAAGAGCAAGCGGACGGCTAAATAAAGTGAATAAGAAAAATATCCCGCAGTAAATACTCCCGGAGAAACACTGACTGGAACGACAACTCCATCAACTTCAACTTGTCCTTAGTGTCGCTTAACTAAGGCTTATTGTATTCACTAGTCACTGCCAAACAAAGTATGTTTCATCATGTGGCCTTGCCAAAGCCATAATTTGCTATCAGGCATACTGCCTTCTCAAAAAGCTCTAGGCTTCCAAAACACAAGCCCATTATGGTCAAATGTTTAGGGGAATCCCCAAGGTGACCAACACTGTTCCCACTTTGAGATATTGATCAATTCGATCTCGCCCTACCATAAGCTTGCCGTCCTGGTTAGCTCAACTGGTAGAGCGACTGCTCCGGTGTAGCGGTGGTCCCGGGTTCGAACCCCGGACCAGGACGAATTTTTCTTTAACTACGAAGTTTCTGAGAAAGCTGTACAGCTTTCCTTTGTGGCCGTATGGCTGCGCTCAGGTGGATGCCAATGAGTAATTACTCCCTTATTACAAGCCCATTATGAGACAACAACGGACAAAATGGCCATGTCCAAACTGCAGCACACTCACGATGCTCGAAACGGAGGCAGTCCAGAGATCATCTGGTAGACGATGCACCCCAAAGCCCAGAGGTCAGTGCTGTGAGGGCAGAGAAGCAGAGCAGACACAGGTTAACTAGTGAGATAGTCACAACGTTACCCCAATGGAAACCGGGCAGCAGAACCCTTAAACAAGGCAGCAACAAATTACTGCAGCTTACGGCTGTATGAGCAGTAATAACAGCAGTCACAAAGGCAAAACCTAAATTTACCAGCATGACGACACTGGAAATACAAATCAACCCCTTTACAAAACAATACAACCCCTTTACAAGCAATGTCACAACACCAAAGCGATACTCCATGAGGTGAAGTGAACCTACCTTCTGGGGGTAACCTGCAGCTAGCAGTGATTTCTCTAATTTCAGATGAATTTTTTTCTCAAACATTTCTCAAAACAGCGGGCTACCTTAGTAGCACATCCTTAGACATACATGCATGGATTATCACCTGTAACACCATTTCTTTTCAATGCTTTTAGCATCATGTGCCTTTTCAAACAAAAAATTAAAAAAACCATGTGATTCCCTGATCCCTCCTGCCCTCATCCGACATATTCTGCTGTTTCAATGTTAAAACTTCCGACACCTATGACACTTTGTACGACATTTTGTACATGGTAGTTACAAGTACCAGTTGCTGTTCTACATGGCAAACCAGACTAAGTGGCTTTGTTGAGGCCTGCATAGACTGTTCATCACCATCATCATCATCATCAGCCTGACTACACCCACTGCAGGGCAAAGGCCTCTCCCATGTCTCTCCAATTAACCCCGTCCTTTGCCAGTTGCCGCCACTGTATCCCCGCAAACTTCTTAATCTCATCCGCCCACCTAACTTTCTGCCGCCCCCTGCTACGCTTGCCTTCTCTTGGAATCCACTCCGTTACCCTTAAGGACCAGCGGTTATCTTGCCTTCGCATCCCATGCCCTGCCCAAGCCCACTTCTTCCTCTTGATTTCAACTAGGATGTCATTAACCCGCGTTTGTTCCCTCACCCACTCCGCCCGCTTCCGATCTCTTGACGTTACGCCTGTCATTTTTCTTTCCATAGCTCGCTGCGTTGTTCTTAACTTAAGCTGAACCCTCTTTGTTAGCCTCCACGTTTCTGCCCCATAGGTGAGCACCGGTAAGATACAGCTGTTCAGGAGTAGAAAAAAAAACTGTTCTAAAAGAAACAGCAAGCACTGCCTGAAGGGGCTAAGAAAAACACAGCTGTACCTAGCTGCTAAGGATCAGCAACTGCAAGTGCTAAACACTGGCTCAAGGAAGAACAACAGCGTATCGCTGCCTACCTGGGCGAACAGCTCTTGTCCGACAGCATCTCCGGTGAGACGTACTGTGCCGTCCCCACAAAGGAGTTGTGACCGTTCAGCTCGATCTCCCCAATGTCCACCTCATCTGCGAAAGAGGAATAACACCAGACACCACTTTCACTTCCGCACCCACCTCTCCCATCAAAGCCAGCAGTCCACTTACACACCTACCAACATGACAATCGCATCTACCGTATTTTCCGGTGCATAAGACGCACCCTTGTATAGGACGCACCCCCCCATATATGCAGGCTGTCATTGAAAAATTTGGTATATAAGATGCACCCATGTGTAAGACGCACCCGTGTATAAGATGCACCCCAGTTAAGCTAGTGAAGCTTAATTAAACACGCTCGCGTGACCATCACGAAATGCACCGTACCTGTGAGAGTGATCGCGCCATATCCACCCATGTTTTAGCAAAAAAAGAAAGAAAAACGAATGAATTCTCCTTATGTCCACAACAACATTTTTTTTTTTTACTTAAAACCTTCGAAGACTTCATCTTCGGATACGCTATCAGAAAGTTCGCCCATTTCTGGAGGCAACA
Source organism: Amblyomma mixtum (assembly GCF_055824585.1). Lineage (NCBI taxonomy): Eukaryota > Metazoa > Arthropoda > Arachnida > Ixodida > Ixodidae > Amblyomma > Amblyomma mixtum. Next base: position 155,236,749 of record NC_143015.1, read on the forward strand.
CAGCTGAAACATTCTCTTCGCACTACGTACATGGAGCAAACAGAGTTGCAAAGGGCGACTAAAAAAAAACGCTGGCTTGTCTTGACAATGGCGAGAAGCGCGATTGTCGCCATCTTCTGGCATTTTAATTACTTTTGCTTGGGCCCTCCAAAACGGCCATGTGTTTGTGATCCCGAAAGTCGTCATCCCCGTTTCATGATAAAGTTCACCTAAAAATGTTGCGCACGGCGGTCGCAGTATTCAAGTATTAACCGTGTTACAACCGCATTATTGGTAGTGATATTTTTTCAGTGAAAAAAGCTTGAACATGAACCTGAGTAATTTATGAACACGCAAAAAAAAACGAAAAATTCGCATATAAGACGCACCCTTGTATAGGACACACCAGCAAGATTTTTGAAAAAAGGCGCGTCTTATACACCGGAAAATACGGTAAGCACATCGACAACAGGGGCACAGGAAATGCAAGACTACAACTAAAACCTCACTAGGTCCACGGAAGCCAGGAGTGACAAAGGTTTAGTCAGCAAAATACAAAGCGCAGCCTCACCGCAGAATTCCCGGGAGATGATCTTCGCGGAGCCAAAGTCTGTGATCTGAATGTGCATGCGTTCATCCAAAAGAATGTTCTCCGGTTTAAGGTCCCTGTGGAGAAAGAGAAACCGGCAGATTTCACACAAACAAGAAGAAAGTCTACGCCAGATAGTTAGCAAAAAAAAGGTAACTGGCCTTCCACAATAAAATTCACAACTCACAAAAGTCAGAACAGTTGCATGAGGAGCATAAGTTTACAGCCTTCATTTCAAATACAAGTGAAGTGGCTCGTTCAAGTTATCGCAGTCGGGGCTTTGATGGAACATTGTCCGATCACGCAGCAGCGCTGTCATAAAACCCGAAGTCCCTAAATATGTCAGAACATTAGTTGACAGTCCTTGCTCACAATTAGGTTTTTTGTTCACCACTGTGAGCAAGGAACCTGTACCAATTCCAAAATGTTGGCCAGGATTTTGACCTGGTCATTGACCTTTAAAGCAACAACTCCATTCAACGTGTGTTCTTAGTAAATGGCAATTGTCTGGCTTCCGATGCTTATGTTGCTGTCTGCTCACCAGCAAAACAAGCATTAACTATCAATAAAACTGCAATGAAAAATGGAACATTCTTCCAACTGCTTGCTTCAAACTTTTGATATCATTAGAGAAAAGGACGTCATGTTCATCGTTTACAAATTAGTGCAAGTGAAGCCTAGCCTCAGAGATTCGTGTGAAAGAATTCGTTATAGTTATATTAACCTATCCTGGAGAGCGCCACGGGTGGCCCTGGCTTTGTATGTATTGCCGCGACTAATCTATTAAAGGTCTTCTTAGTTCGGCTACTGGCATCGTGCTTACTTGGCTGGCTGCATATGTGATCCGGCGATACAACAGAATTGCCTTGAATCATCAGTCTGCTTGTGAAAATGGCCAGTGGCAGCAATACCTGTGTTTAAGGGGGGACGAGGGTCTTAAAACTTACCTTTTTTATTTGTGGTTAGAATCTCATGAAATTTTGCACGCAGATGTGTTTTTCTCTTCTGATTCCAGAAATGTAGCCATAATTGAGCTGGCGGTCTTAGATCAGAAGTTATCTTAAAGACTAGAGAGTAATTAGGTAATTTCTTACGCAGCTTTAATGAACTTTCTCACTGCATTTTGTTGCTTTTAATTACATGAATTGATAGCCAGGGAAATCCCATACCCGATGGCATTCTTACTTTTTTGTTTAGGCCACGTATAAACAGCAATTTACAATTAGCTTAACGAGTTGCAGTGTAAAATATTGCGACCTTTTACTCTCAACATAGTACATCAGGATGCCATGCCTTTAGAGAAAAACGAAGAATGTCATCGGGTATAGGAACTCTCTGGCTATCAATTCATGTAAATAAAAGCAACAGGATGCAATGAGAAAGTTCATTAAAGCTGCGTAAGAAATTACCTAATTACATTCTAGACTTCGTAAGATTTAAGACCACCAGCTCAATTATGATTACATATTTGGAATCCGAAGAGAAAAACACATCTGTGTGCAAAAATTTCACGAGGTTCTAGCCATAAATAAAGTTAGTTTTAAGACCTTGTCCCCCCTTAAGCAGCCTATTTGTCATTGTCAGCCTATTTGTCTCACTGTCCCTCTAATCCTCTTCCCGGAACACTTTCCTGAATGCTGTTCCCAACCAAAGCAAGTACATCTCCAAACTTCTAAAGACTCCTCTTGCAAGCACACAGTGGTCTCACAAGAGACAGATGCTCACCTGTGCACGATGCCCAACGAATGCAAGTGCTCCAGTGCCGAGATGATCTCGGCCGTGTAGAACCTCGTCACGTCCGCGTCAAACGACCCATACTTGACAATGTGCGGCAGGAGCTCGCCGTTCTTTGCATAGGTAACCACAAAATCTGCAGAAGTGCGGGGTCAAGGCAAGCCAACACGGAGGTCGCTTAACCCCACTACGATGATACGGTGTGAACTGCTCAAGGGCATCTTGTCTCGTTGTGATGGTGGTGATTTGGTTTTGAATTGGCACAAGGGAAGCTTTGCCAATTGGCACCATGGCGAATGTGTCCCTTGGCCCAGGTCAAGGCGGGGTTCAAGACCAACTTTTCCAAACTAACCTCTAATCTAAGTTGGGGACAACATGTCGACTATGTAACAGGAAAGGCACGTCGCGTTCTTAGTTTTTTAAAGCGTAACATCAAACAATTCCCTTTAGAAGCAAAAGAGTTGCTTTTCAAGACTAATGTCCGCTCAGTTCTCAAATATGCTCGAGCAGTATGAGACCCTTGGCATAAAATAGATATAAGTAAACTAGAAAGGATACAAAATTTGGGTATTCGATATGTCTCTAATAATTATACCAGAAACTTTAGTGTTTCATAGAAAACTCGCTGGGATGGCATACGCTCGAAAAACTCAGATATTGTCTACGGTATACTAGTACTTACTACCAAAACTGGCATAAACCGTGACCTGTATAGTATCCATGCACCAAACTATGTTTTGTTACGCTGTGACCATCCATTAAAAGTGAAGGAAATTAACTGCAAATCAGAAATCTATTAAGTATGCTTTTTCCCAAGGTCTATAAGAGACTGGAATAGGCTCTCTGAAGAGGTGGTATTAATTACGTCAGGTGATTTATTCTCTTCATCTCTGTGAACGCTGTAATGATGCTACTTTCGTGGCTGCACTGTATGTGTAGCAATTTTTTACCTTTTTTCGTTCGCATGATGTGTTATTCCCCCCCACTGGAATGCCACTTGTAGCGCTGTGGGTATTACAATAAATAAAAAAAAAGAAACATTAGCGCTTGTGTTTGTCCCCCGAGTTCTTGCTGCACTATGGAACATAACACATTCCCACTAGCCCGAACCATCACCTTGTTAAGTCACCCCAAAGAACCTGAGCACCAGGCCAGTGAAAAGATTGCACCCATTTAAAAACCAGCAGGTATGTGACAGCGCTGGGAAACAAGCCCCGCACCTCACGCATACTAGGCAGATGCTCAAACCATTACGCCACCAACAGCTCTAGTTCACTCAGGTCGTGCAAAACTAAGCAAAACGGTGAAAGTTTTGCGCACCATGACTCTCCATTCTGCTCTCAATTTTCAGCCTGGCTCTATTTTCCCGCCCTCTTACCAACCACCAGGTGGCAGGGAAGGAAGGATACAGAGCTTGTTTGCATCGTGGAAAGTGGAGTGGAGGCGGATGAAGAACGGATGCGGCCGGGCACTCAGTATCCGCAGGATCTGCTTCTCGCGCATGATGGCCCGCTGCTTCTTCTCGCGGAGGATGTGCTGCTTGTAGCACACCTTGACTGCACAGGCGACCGACACAGGGGCGACATCATACAATGCTTCATATAAATAAGCGACTGCTACAAATCTTTTCTGTCCTGTCCAATGCAGTGTGAAGTTAGTTGCTGAAGTGGTCTAGACTTCGGTAAACATGACAAACGGTAGAGACAATGCACCAGGTCAGGTCAACACAGGAAAAAACAAGAAGGGTGATGGTTCGGGCTGGTGGGTAACTCACATGAGGTTCCATAGTGCAAAAATAACGAAGAGACAAGACACAACGCTAGCTTCCACTAAACGCTTTATTTGGCACTTCCAGATTTTATAAAGGTACAAACCAGGTGTGAGGTACAAACCGGGTGTAAGAGATCACTAGCAAGAAATATCGCCTTCTTGGATGCAGGGTAGCGTGCGAACTTGTGAAACGTGCACACCAGTTTTCAGGTTTTCTTCTGGTTGCTAATGGTTTAGTTTCGTTTTTGACTTTGAGATGTCTGTTGTCGAATTTCACACTGTCAACCTGAAAACCTTTGATGTGTTTCCTCTCTCGCACGTGGTTTGTACCTTTACAAATTCTGTGAGTGCCAAATAAAGGGTTTAGTGGAAGTTAGCACTCATGTCTTTTCCCATTGTTATTTTTGCACTATGATCGAACTTTATAGGAAAAACCAGTACAGTGGACTCGTCAAATCTGAACTTCTGGTGTAGTCGAACTGAAGCACTGGTTCTGACAACATAAGTACATTAAAAAGGATCCCTTTTATTTTGAACTCTCATAATTCAAACTCATTCACTGTGTCCCCTTCAAGTTTAAATTACTGAGACCACTGTGAATGCCCCATTTAAATGAACAGAAAAGCTAAAGCTTGTGCCTCACGCACGTCAGACACACACCTAAATATGCAACAGGGAACTTTAACATGCCTATGAAGCAGGAATCAACACAGTCTTAACACCATGTGATATCAGTACAAAGCACAGGTGAAGACCTCAAACAAAGGAGTTTATAGTGAGGTGGAATTTCCCCTTTGTTACCTCAGAAATATCATGTGCAAATTTTCCGAAGACAAACTGCTGGGCTATTTGATTCCACATGCTTCACTTCACACAGAGCACAAGAAATGGACACTAACAAACAGCAAATGTCTTTCTGACTGTCCACATTCATTTTTTTGTGTGCAATGTGAAGTGAAGCATGAAGTATGAAGTTTGTGAGATACTTTGTGAGATACTGTAGCACTAATGTAAAGACAAAACTGCCATTTCCATTCACTTCTTACATACTACGAGCCATACAAAGCCCCAGAAACAAAAAAGAGTCAGCTAGATGCAAGACACTCACTTGCATATTCCTTATTGGTACGAATCTCCTTGGCTAGGTACACCTGCAAAAGTGAAAATAAAATGATTCAGTACAAACAGCATCCAAAGGAGGACCACTCACAACACTATTCTCGTATACTGATCTGAAAGACCACAAAAATGCCATTAAAACAGGCTACACTGCAATAATCACTGCACAAACGCTTCAATAAAAGTCTTTAACACTACCACTACTTACTGTTCTGGCCACCTTTTGACACACGCTCATGATGGAGACTACACAGTCCTAAGATGAGAATGCCCGAATTCATCTTTTCACAAATCAAGACTGATGCCAACTGAGCGTTGCTGAGTTGTGCTTTATTTAGTTTTGTGGTGTGCAAGCGACTAGGGTTATTACGTGCGAAACACAAGTAATGATGCCTGCTTGCTTGAGTAGTGCTAAAAGTAAGACACATTACTGTTTGTTTCAAACGCTTTGTTTCTTTTAGAATGTAAAGGCTTGTTGGTATCTACCGTATTTTCCGGTGTATAAGACGCGGCTTTTTTTTAAATATCTTGCTGGTGTGTCCTATACAAGAGTGTGTCTTATATGCGAATTTTTTGGGTTTTTTTGCGAGTTCAGAAGTTACTCAGGTTCACGTGCAAGCTTTTTTGACCAAAATATATCTCTACCAATGATGGGGTTGTAATACGGTTAATACTTCGATACCGGGACCGCGGTGTGGAACTTCTTTAGGTGAACTTTATCATGAAACGGCGGGGATGACGACTTCTGGGTTCATAAACATGCAGCCGTTTCAGAGGTCCCAAGCAAAAGAAATATGAAATGCCAAAAGGTGGTGACAATCGTGCTTCTCACCATTGTCAAGACAAGCCAAGACAAGCCGGCGTTTTTTTTATTCACCCTTTGCAACTTTGTTTGCTCCGCGTATACGTAGTACGTACATAGTGCAAAGAGAATGTTTCAGCCGTGTTGCCTCCAGAAATGGGCAAACTTTTTGATAGCGCATCGGAAGATTAAAACTTCAAAGGCTTTAAGTAAAAATGTAATGTTGTTATGGACATAAGGAGAGTTTCTTCGTTTTTTTTTTCTTTTTTGCAAGAACGTGGGCAGGTATGGCGGGAGTGTTGCCTTTTTCGATTACTTCGCGTTGTTTAATAACCTCTCACAGGTACGGTGCATTTTGGCGATGGTCGCACAAGCATGTTTAGTTAACCCTTACTAGCCTAACAGGGTAAATTGGGGTGCGTCTTATATACCAACTTTTCCAATTACAGCCTGCATATATGGCGGGTGCGTCTTATACACCGGAAAATACGGTACAAGTGCATTTTTTTTTCCTATGGAGCAAGCTGGGGTGGAAAAGAATGCAGTCTTCATAAGATTAAATAAGATACTTTCACCATAATCTACATATCTCACATAAAGGTTTTTTTTTTTTTTTGTGCAAGGCAAAGGAATAGTATTCACATATCCAAGCTTCATTGTGATGACAACACAAGCCTTACACATGAAAAATCTTTTACGACTTTGGGGTGCGTTCACATCGACTGAAAGAAATAGGTTCTAACAAGAATTCAGTTCCTCGAAGCAGCCACTGAAACCGAAAACCCAATGGTGTCTCCCCCTACTCAGTGAAAGTGGTCCCCATTGGTGATCTGTCCAAAGTAAGTGTGCAGTCAAATATCTGTAATCCAGGTAGGCCGTGGAGCAGAGTGTCAACTATGGACATCTGACACTTTTTTTCCTCCTACATATGTCCCTGGCAGTGCCAGCAGCCTTTACATATTTATATACATTCACTACAAACACCGAAGAAATTATTACCAGTTTAAGAAAAAAAAAAAGAACTGGATAAAACAAAAGTGATTGTACAGTTGGAAGCATACATGGAGTTTTTCTAAAAGAATTTCATTTTCTGCCGAGAACGACCAATAGGGGATATTCAAAATTCCGCAAGTGCGCTTTCCCACATAACTATGTTGCCCCAAACAAGATGGCCGACTTCGCTATAAAGGAACTACGTGGGCTACAGGACAGGCGCTAAAGGTGTCGATAGAATGTAAGAAACGTATTTTGGAAGAATCAAACAAAAAACCAGTCTTTCTTGCTTTGTTTCAGCTGGAAACGAATGGTCAGCCATCTTGTTGGGGGCAACATTGTTATGCGGGAAAGCGCATCTGCGGAATTTTGAATATCCCCTATTTCCAGGTAAAATGAGAACATCCGACTACTTCAAAAGACACGACATTAAAATGCACGTCACAAATAAAAGCAGTGCTATTGTCAAGCTAAGTCTGCTGTGCTTAAAGCAGCGAGTAAACAGTTCGCAGAAGTCGGAACACAAAAGCGCGCTGCCGGCAGGATGAGGTGCGAGAGATTAGATTGGCCACTCTTGACTGTAGGGGCCCAAGAAAAACACTCAAATTCTGCGAAATCTCAGAAGGCAAAACAAAGCACTGGCTCAAAAAGTGAAAGGGAAATTCTCAGTGCAAACAAAAGCATGACCCTGCTATCCTGAATCGCAACTCTTGGCAGCACCAACACCTTGATCAATTATCTGCACTCCAAGGGCGAACACTACTCGATGCACAGCTCAAAGTTTGGCTGAGAAATAGATGGAAGAATCATAATGACGACAATTAATTTTAACGGTGAAAAAAGTAGCGAAGGCTGAACTGTGCTAGCTATATGGTTAGATGGTCTTTTCAGACTATCTTGTAGATGAGCGAAAGGCTGGTTGCAGTGGGCACATGAACACTCGACGAATCCCAGCACGTGGACAAATGCACCCAGACAGGCCAGTTGCCTTAAAGGGACACTGAGGAGAAATTGAAGCTGGTTTATATCGAAAGAATACCAGCTCTCGATTACAAAAATGCCACTCATACTGACAACAAAGCTCTTGTAACATAGAAAAGAGCAAGAACCAAAATACAGGTATCGCCGCCACAGGCCAAACTCGCAAGTACAAGCGTGGCGACGTCATAGGACAAAACAGTGTTGCTGGAACTAATGGTTCTAGAAACACTAGAACACGAGAAGCCATGAATCATTGAGGCGCAGCCAATGCATGCGCAAATCTCCTTGACATCGCCAGATGGTGCCACGTATCCGGCAGCTACGCGCGCGCCTGCAGCATCGGGACCAATCAGCGCCTGCTCCCCGGCAGTAGGCGGGCTCCCGGTATTCCGCTAGCGCAAACAAGGTACACGGTATGCTAAAGGTGTCTGTTTGCTAGAACTTCGTTGACGACTTCGAGAACGGGATCCATCGTAACGCTGGCAAAACGCCGGTGCAAACGTAAACGAAGCGACGGTAGCGACGGCCGCAATAGCCGATAGATGCCTTCAACGTGTGGTCGGCGGTAGCTTTGTTTTCGGCTGCTGCCAGGCCACACTGCTGGCCGTCAGAAATCACGGAGTCTGCGTGACGTCATGTGCACGTCATGTTTCACATCACTTAGTCCTGTGTCGTCATAGGAGAATCCCTAGTTTGAATCAGAGCGGCGGGAAAACTTTTCAACTTCGAATCCAAATTTCTTAGAAATAAATGCAAGGGCGTCCGCAGAACTTTTTCCAGGGGGGTGCACCCGATGGCCGGTTTTGGGGGAGGCGGCAGCTATGTAGTTGTTTTCTACTAGTGCATAAATAATATCCGTAATTCCAAGGGGGGGCAACCGCCCCCCCTTGCCCCCCCTTCCGGACGCCCATGAATAAATGCATCTTCCGCTGCCGGCCAAGTGGCAACAAAGCCATGAAATGCCGAACTATCGGATCTTGCTATAAAAAAAATATTGATAGAGCTCTCCTCACTGTCCCTTTAATTAAAAAAAACATGCCCGTGCTTTCAAGGCCTTGCTAGACAATCAGAAGTGGGCCTGCCAAGACATTGACTTACTTCGGGACGTCCGGCAGACATATACGACACTTGTTGGCAATACCAAGGAAATGAGCCCACATACACGCATGAGACACATCTATTGTTTCTACCATGGCAGTCTCAGTAGAGGGAAAATACGGGCTAGTTGGTACATGTTTGAAGAACTGGAAAAAACAGCACAACGGAAGACGAGACAAGAGAAGGACAAACACCAGTTCTCTTGTCTCGTCTTCCGTTGCGCTCTTTTTCCAATTCTTCAAACATGTACCAACAACATGTACAAAAAAGCATTAAGGATAATAGCGTCAGCACCTTGGCACTCATCATCAGATCCACTCTTCAGAGACCTCAACATCATGCGTTTTCGTATAATTCGCGATTACAAAACAGCGCTCTTGGTGAGCACTATTATTAAAGCGGATATACCTTACAATTCTTCCATTCTGAAGCTTCCTTCAAGTCACACTAGACACGCTGACAACAATAACCTCAATTTACCCACAACACACAATGTATACGGTCGTAGAAGCATAGCATTTGTCAGCGCTAAAGTTTGGAATATCATCCCATTCAGCATTAAGTCCATCTCGAACATTGCACCTGCTCTAAAAAAGTACATGCTATCAGAACAATACACCTCCCCTTACTGTTGAATTGATTATTTTTATTGCATTATATTAGTTATAAGTTTTGTATGTTCAGCCTTGTTCAACTGCCTAGATTTGTAACATGTTTGTAATGGATCCGAAACTAGCCACTGGCTAAGGATCCAGATGCCTCATTCACTGTGAACTTTGTATATTTTTTCTGTGTAATAAACTTGAACTTGAACCAGCCCGATCGCCCTCTTCTGGAATTCATTTCTTCTACATTGGGCACTTTCCTATCCTCTTCATGCCTCCACTCCTCAGTTATATGTATCAATCTTTTAAAACAGCGCTGGTGTTTGTCCTTCTCTTGTCTCGTGTTCCGTTGCACTGTTTTTTCCAATTCTTCAAGAAGTATCAGTCACTCTAGAACATATAACGTGAACCTTCTTAACATATCCCAGATTTCTTTTTTTTTTTATTGCTGCAGTTTATTTCAGGAAAACATACTACTTTAACTGCTACCCTTAGTGTGACGTCCCAATAAGATGAAAAGGCCGCATGCAAGAACAGCAGCATCTGCATAATGAAAACTACTATTTCACAGAAGCAACTCGAGTATTAAAGCAATTGTCCTCATATCTGCAAGTGAGAGCTTGCACCCTCTTGCCCGTCTTTGTGAAGCACTGCTAACTTCCTAATCACGTCAACGTCAAGCTCAAGTGAGCCTCGCAGAAAAGTGCACTTGCAGATGACAGTGATCACAGCGATAACACTGATAACAGCGCCTGCACCATTGCCATGTGCTACAGTCAAAAGACCTGTACTGCACAAATGTGCACAAACACCCTCATGTGACTGCATTTACTAAGCGACATTCCATAGCAGCCGTAAATCACCCTGGCAGATGCCTGAAGCGGAGACCTCTGAATCACACTACAAGAAAACAGCCTACACTGCTACTGCTTATCCACTGCTTATCCACTGCTTATCCACTTTTTATCCACTTTTTATCCACTTTTTATCCACTTTTTATCCACTTTTTATCCACTTTTTATCCACTTTTTATCCACTTTTTATCCACTTTTTATCCACTTTTTATCCACTTTTTATCCACTTTTTATCCACTTTTTATCCACTTTTTATCCGCTGCTTATCCGCTGCTTATCCACTGCTTATCCACTGCTTATCCACTTTTTTAGATACTCCTACAGGGTATCTACTCCTTGCTGGCAGACTTTGCAATGTGACTAATGGTCAATGACTCTATTAGCTTTTGTGCCAAAAACCTTACTGCATACAATAATTTTGTTCACTTTACTCGTTTAAGCAGCAGAAAAATAACTGTTCATCCCAAATAAGATGGAGTAAAGCCACAACCACACAGGTCAAGTAATGTTGCAATGAACAAGCCACAGAAAGAAAAGTGACGTGTGAAAGACAAAATTTTGATATTTTTAGTTTCCTCAAATGCCGAGACAAAAATAATGTTCGTACATCCCGCCCTTTCTACCGTCCCAAAGCAACAGCTCAATAAAAAGACTGACCAAAGAAGGGTGGCATTACTGCTAATTATAACCTCTTCAAAAGAAAAAAAGTGCTACTATTCCTACAATTTAGCCTTGGGGAAAATCACCATCCCGATGGTCATCTAAGTGTGGACCACCAGGGGACAGAGACTGTGTTTGATGACCTCTCATTACTCCTCTATCACACCAGCTGTGGCCAAGCTATATGAGAAAATTTCCTAATCTCACCACTTTCGGCCACATGCAGCCAACCCACACCGTTCCATTATTTCCTTCTCCTGGTACCTGGCCTCCCTCTTTAATAGGCCTCGGCTAAAAGAAGCACTAACAGGGAAACAGCTGCAAACTGTATGTGCGATAAGGCATAGCCTTTGTCTAAAGTGTAGAGCCGAGAAAGGTTTGCTTCTAAGCGTACTGGGGTCCTTACGACATACACGGAAGTCCTAACCTTCAGAGAGGAGAGGACCACAGTTCCTCTTACTTTCCGGAGATTCGGAATGCGGGGGATGCACACAGGGCACGGCCGAGAAGCAACTAGAAGAAACCCCCTAGGCTCTAATTTTTCGGATAAGGATGTGCATACCCAAAAGCTGAAAGCAGCCCATTAAAAAAAAAACTTGGCATAGACACCTGAGACTGCTTACACGTGGGAATGCGAAAGCATGCCATGGATGCAAGACGCAGACATTTGGTTGAGATTCACGAACCATGTCTATTTCAGGCGATCAGTCTTTTTTTGTCTTAGAAGTATGACACCACCTACCCACCCACATACCCACACACACACACACACACTTGCGTATGACAGCACTCAGACCACTGTACAACAAACAGGTGCATTACAATTTCGATACAAAAATCTGGGAAGGCATACAACTGAACGTGCATACAACTGAACGCGTACAACTGAAATGCTTGACATCACTCTTTTTTGCTCGGCATTGCTAGGATTTTCTGTACCATCTGATTGGTTTGGTTTCATGGGGTTTAACGTCCCAAAGCGACTAAGGCTATGAGAGACGCCTTAGTGAAGGGCTCCGGAAATTTCGACCACCTGGGGTTCTTTAACGTGCACTGACATCGCACAGTACACGGGCCTCTAGAATTTCTCCTCCAAAGAAATTCCAGCCGCCGCGGCCGGGATCGAACCCGCGTCTTTTGGGTCAGCAGCCGAGCACCATAGCCACTGAGCCACCGCGGCGGCTCTGTACCATCTGAGAGCACAGAAATATGCACACATGTGCACACATACACACACATACTGCTAGCTTTTCTCGTAATGGCACCAGCAATGCTTTTGCATTTAAAAATCGCAAAAACAGTTCCCCAAATTTACAAAACAAACTACAGAGACCGAGGATCTATGCCACCTGAGAGTGAATGTGGCACCATTCAGAGCTGCTAGAATTTACCACAGCCCTTGGGAATTCACAACAAAGGAGGGTGACCAACCATGGAGAAGGAGCCTTCGCCAATGAGCTTGCCGAAGATGAAGTCCTTGGCGCTCATCTTTGCAGGTTGCTTGGGCTCCTCACCGCCTTCCTTGGACGTGGAGGCCACATTATTGGGTAACGTGGCTCCCGACGTAGAGGCGCCCGTGACAGGCGTGGGCATCTCGGCAGCTCCGGCTTGGGGGGCGTCCACAGGCTCTTTAACGCTCCTCTGCACGGGTCATAGATGGGAAAGAACAGAACAAAACATTCAACTGAGCTTTCACAACCAATAAATTCTACCAGTCCTGTTTTTCAACCAATTTCATTTTGCAATTTAAAAAAATGCATGTCTGTGGTCTCGAAGGAAGAAGTTTTTGTTTGTACAACATGTTTGCAGTGGGTAGCTAGGCAACAGATAGCAAAAATATACAGCTGCAATATATCCATTAAGTAGTTCAATCATCTAATGCAAGCCTGCTGCTCAAAGCTACCATTGCACTCATAACACAGTTTTATATGCAGTCATTTCAGTCATTTACATTCACATGACACTCTCTATGGAATACAGTTCAGCCTTTGAATCATGTGAACAAGACAAGCGATCAATTCAGGGGGGGGGAATGGGCGATGCTTTGGCTGTAAGCTCAACTTCTGAGCCTCTGCACTGAATGATAAAACTTTCAGGGACAATGTATCCTCATGCAATTCGAGCATAATCAAAATTTCAACCATCTTGACTGTCAGACAAGTTGTGTACATCATGATGACCTGGTGAGTGCATTAGCTTAGGAAAAGTATCATTTAAAAATATTGGGAATTTATGCATTTCTTCGACATACACAGGCAAAAACTTGCCGCAGCATAATCTGCTTCTTTTCTTTCTTTCTTTCTTTCTTTCTTTCTTTCTTTCTTTCTCTTTATTTGTTCCTTTCCGTTACAGAAAGTTTTCATTAACGCGCAATGCAGCAAAGCATTGCCGGTCAGGCAAAGCAGAATATGCTTCACGTCAGACAAGACTCATTTTCTCCCCATCTATCTCTACAGTAAGACTGATGCACAAAACACACATGTGCACAAATACCGTGAATTTTGATTAGAGAACCGTGTACTGGCATTAATGGTCTCTTCTTACATTAAATGGCAATGATCACGCAGGTTGTTCATTCAATGTCCTTAAAATAACTGAAGACCACTGCAAGGAATTCAACAAGATGCTCGAAAACCTTAACAGAGGAGGTACACATGCATCACAGCATTATTCCCACACAATTGCAGTTTTAGCACCAAGCCAAATTAGCTGCCTAATCATCAAGGCTGCAATTTTCTCTTCTACCATAAAGTGTGCCGTGAAATCAAAGAGAAGAATGGGACGCAGTTCCAAAGCATTACAACAAAAAGAACACTTTTTTTCCCCGTCTTAACGAAACAATTGGAACTATACTGGAAAAAAAAAAGAAAACGTCAGCAGTACAAAGTGGGAAGTTACACAAAAGACCAGAACATGGCAAGATTGCAACAGCATCAAGGCACTACAATCTGTCCACAACAATGAAAATTCAAGTACAAAAAATGTTAAAAACAGATGAGGTGCCTGCACCTAAAAGGTCCTTAAAGAAGCGGGTCATGTACGTACTGAATGTCCTGCAGAAATCTGGGACCCTGCGGTCGAAAACAACGATTATCTGACTGTTTTCAAACAATAGCCTCCCCATTAATACAGACTGCATTCAGGAGCTAAGCGAAAATTCCCAAATGTTGCGATGATGCGACCGACGAATGGTATGCAACGAGAAACCTTGACCCAATGTACAGCCCGAATGAATGAATCGTCGTATATCAGAAACAAACCGGAGAATGGATGTGTTCATCAAGCACATATTAAAAACTTCATCAACCATCCTCCCGCCCCCCCCCCCCCCCCCCCTGGTGCGCAGCGTATCGGAACGGAAACAACAATTGCAATAACAACCAATAATTGCACAACCACGATTGCGCCAGCAATAAAGACATAATCTGCGTGCTATAGAAAGCGAGCGACTATGTACCCAGTTATCAGACTTCACTTGCGGACTTCAAGCAACCCCCCCCCCCCCCCCCCCCCCCCCCCCGCGTCGGTGATTCAAACCGTTCCAGCCAAGAGATGAGCTCAGCGGAGGTGCTAAACGTCCCGCCAGCACTTCGGCACAACGCAAAGCGAAGAATACCTGAACGACGAGCTTTGAACGGGCGAGCCTCGTTCACTGAGCACCACACAAACGACGTCAACCGATGTCCGTCTTTCTCCCGTTTCTAGCGAACGAAAACAGTTACCGATCACGAGTCCGCGTCAACAGCTCGACGAAAGTGCGCCACGCGCAAAGCACCCGCGCCGAACAACAAAAAGTCACTGAACGCAAGCGTCACCGGATGTCGCGACACAACGAAATGAATGGTTCGAGTGCGCGCCTCGTTTACGGTCTGGGACGAGAGACGAAGAAAAAAAAAAGAAAAGTAACAGGCGAGAAAAAAAGGCAGCCGAATCAGCAGACCACAAAAAAAGGTGACGCGAACCGCCTGCGCATTTCGGACCGGCGACATACGCAGACGAGACAGAAAACAGCATTCTTTGTCCCTTTTCTTCTCGGACTGCGTATTTCTCAACAATCGGCGACTGCGAACCGCGATGTGTTTACGCTGTTGTGAACGTGAGAGCTGTTCCCCTGCTCCTCTCGAGACCCCCTCACCTTTTTTTTTTTTTTTTGACGCACGCAAATCGATAAGGTGGTCATGACCGCAGGGAAGCAAAAAAAAATGCTTCGCGCGATACACTTTCGCGCTTCAGCACTATCGGCAGACCGCTGAAAGTCCGCAAAGCGAACAAGTTTGGTGGTGATACGCCAATCTGACGAGGCGAAAATACGAGGAAAGTCCCCTTTTTATTTTTCTCCTTATTCTTCTTTTATCTCGTGTTTCGCGATTGTCGACAATCTCGCCAGAGCGCAATTATCGCCGACTCGTCCTGAAATTCCTGCACTTCCGAACAAGAAACCAACTTGGATCGGGAAAACGAGGCACCGATCGAACGAAAAGCTAACATGACGTGATCATAAACTGAATGGCCATTCTGCCACTTGCTACTCTCGATGCGAAAAACACGCGAAAGTATGCCAAGCTCGACTACTTTTCGAGAAAGGATGCCGGACAGAAAAAACATCCTAGTTTCTAACGTCAGATTAGACATCGTCAGTGCCATTAGATACAATACAGAGTGGTCAAAGAAAGCGAACAGCGCATTATACGTACTGAGGTAGCGGTGCAATTCGAACGATACATCGTTTGTCTGGCCAGTTTCGCGCGGAGCCCATCAACGGTGCCGGCCGCCGACCGTCCTACGGGACCTTAGAAAACCCGTGCGCATTCCTCGGCACACAACAAAAATAAAGCAACACATTTAAGGGCGGCGTTCCGACGCCGCCGCGAGATGCGGTCGCGGGGACTTTCCCCGAGATCGCGCACACGCACATAGCCACAGACGAACAACAAGCTAGCCGGCCCGCTAGACAAAGGTCAGTGACATTCCTCGTTAGGCCTAACGCCCGTGCCAACCCCACCGCGGACCCGCCGATCGTCGGCGGACGGCACTGCGAGCAGCCAACGTCGCTTCGACGCTGCCGCCGGTCATGGCACACTCGGGCCAGACACGCTACTGACACGCCACTGCCCACAGATGACGGCAAAAATAAACAAAGCTCGAAAACCGGGGCCGAAAATGCGGCGATTCGTACCTCAGTCGGAGAAGCCCCAGACATTCTCCGGGGGTGCTGGGAGAACCGGCGCCGGGTCCTGCTTCTACTACTACTACCCGCTGCAAGTCATTGCGGCACCCGCTGCGGTGGTGAAGGGGCGAGTCCCGTTTCACGAGGACGGCGACCAGCGACGTTGTGACCGGCGATTCTCGCACGCACTTTTTACAACACGACACCACGACGACGGGTCACGGGAAATCACAGGTGCCGGCACCACCACCACACACAACACACGCCCGCCGAACGCATCCGCACGAGGATGCGGGGGAAAAAACAAATAAAACAAAAGAGTACACCCTCCCGTTCTTTTTCGACGCGCGCTCAGTAGACGACGAAGCCGGGGTCCGCCTGCATGAATGAAAAATACAAGACGCCCCGAAAAGCCACACAACGACTGCAGCTAGCGTTTTGTTGGGTCTGGCGGCAACGGCGGTTGCCAGAGGAAGGCCCGCAATGCGCTCCGCAGGCGGCGGCGACTAACGTGCCGGGGTCGGGCCGACGTAGTACTGGCTGCGTACTTCTCGGAGCGGCGCCGCCGAAAGCCTTTCGTCCGGACTCTGCGTCATCGACAGTGCGTCACGTAGCCGTCACTCGGGAAGCACATGTTTGCGCTACGTCGTTGGGGAGCGCAGGGCCTTTGCTTTGTGTGTTTGTGTGCGCGCGCGCTCGTTCTCGAGACATCCGTCACCTTGCGCGTCGAATCGTGTGTGCAGTACGGCGGTGCTCGTAAAACAGAAAGAAGAAGGAAATAAGCAAAACGACGGAAAGGAAGCCTGCTGCTGTATGTAGGCAGCGCGGGATAGCGCTCATGCAGATAGCGCGAGCGAGTCTGCATGCAGGAACCGACGGCCCCTGTTCCTGCCGTTAGACAAACAAGCTCTGGGAGCGCATTATTAGCGTAGGATTTCCAGGATGGGCGTAAACTGGAAAGGCGACGAGCAGCGATATTCACATTTCTGAATTATTTTTTCTTGATTCGTATTTACGCCTCCGGCGTACTGGAGACATTTTATCGGTCTCTTTACTTGAATTTCCACTCGCAGATCAGTTTTGCGTGAAGCGATCATGATGAACACCATTTCCTGTCTGCACATTACAAGTCGCTCCATGTGCCCAGATAACGTACATGACTTGCGGCAAGTAATAAATTAAATTTCAGGCCTTTTTATTCGTTTTCACTATAATGCGTGAATTGCTCTTGCGTCCACGGCTGATACCGTGATAAAAGTGATAATCTCCGCAGTACCTACTAAACAAAGATCTATGGAAAAGGTTCGAGCATTCTTTGGTTATCCTTCCCCCACTCCCCCCCCCCTCTTTTTTTTTCTGCACAGTGATGAGTTGTGGCAGCGTAAACGTAAACAATGACGGTCCTCTGCTGCTCGAAACGGACGTGCATACGCATTTTCGCTTTTTTCTTTTTGATTTCTATATTTCTTATATTGCTGTAACCGCGTACTCCTTACTGAAGACCGTATATCATTGCTTCTTCACCACGCGTTATAAAGAAAAAAATGGGGGGGGGGGGGGGGGGTGTTAGTGGCCACAAAAAACTATAAAAAAATAGACGTCAAGCGTTAAGAATCCCGATAAACGCGCGTTAAACCAGTACTTCTGCATTTGCACAGGGGTGAGGTATTTATTTTTATTTTTTATTTGTTTATGCGATATCAATTAAAGTCTCGTCGGGAAAAATTCATAGAATTCGCCCATTGTTCGGGGGAAGTCACGACAATTGTGGTAAAGATATCACCATCTTCTAATGTTATCGCACTGCCAATATATAATCTAATTATGCGTCCCTGTGAATTTATTTATTTATTCGTTTACACTACAACGGCCCTACAGTGTGTCTCGGTGTGTGTTTCGGTTTTTGGTCCTTTATGTTTTTTTTTTCACTACATTCATATGTACTGGGTTAGAGATTATCTTTGATGGATGTTTTGAATTGATCTGGTATTGTATATGGTATGGTAGGGTATGGTATGGTATGGATAACCGCAGTGTCCCAGGCAGAGAGAAATCCTTTTGGGGTGGTGGTGATAAACTTTAACCAGTAAAGAGCTTTGCGCCTCGTGAACTGCAGGCGGCCCTTAGTCCAGGATCCTACAGCCTTATCTGTCAGCCTTATCTGTTTCGGAAACCTTGGTCAGCGGACAGCGGCTTCTCTCCGCTCAAGGTCGTGCTGCAGAGGTCAACTCCTCGCTTTGCGACCTCGACGGTGGTGACCAGAAGTACTTTGATTTGGGCTAGTTGGTTCATATCTTGAAAGTAGTTCGGACGGCGCGAAAACAACAAAGACAAAGGAGACCCGTCCTGTTGTGTTCGTGTCTCCTTTGTCTTTGTTGTTTTCGCGCCGTCCGAACTACTTTCAAGTGGTGACCAGGACAGCAGTTACAGTTTACAAAGGAGCTATATAGTCATTGCATACGGGCAGATGAAGAGGACAATGGCAAAAAGCCGACGACGGTCTGCCTCCTGGACTGCAGCCAGTCCAGTCTTCGATCTCCCAGCTATCAGGTCCCCTGTCGTTGCATCGTCCAGTCTGTCAGCCTATACCCTATTACTACTCCTTTTCCTCCTCTGTAAGTGCTCCTCTTTCACCCCCCGTGTCTTGGCCACTCCCCCGTAGTGGGTATGCGCCATTCTACTTGAGGCCAACCAACCAACCACTTCCGCGCTTCAGGAATTCAACGGGAAACTCTTGGTCATGAGCGACTGCACAAGGCCAAGAGGTACAGCTTGCAGACAAGACCCAGCTGTGGACCTCAGCTCAACCGCAAATGGAATGGAGGAATCCAATGGAAGACAGTAGGAAGCTGTGGCTGCGCACCGCCAAGCTCACGACCGGAGCCCAGTAATACACCGAAGACCTCGCCCGCAGCAACTGGACGCAGACCTGCGATCAACTCCAAGGCACGCTGGGAACGGCTAAAACTTGACTGCTGCTCCGCTGCCTCCGACCAACGACTAGCGTAGCCGTTCGAGAACACTGACCAAGAGCTGGTATAACACATCCGCAAGGCTTACCAACCTCCGTCGAACGTGCCACCATCTTCCTTCACGTATGCGGGCGGCTAAACGAGGCGCTTCATGGACAGGCCCATCTTTGTGACACCGAGTTCACTAAAGCCATACAGACCAGCGCCCCAGCCACGTCCAAAATCGCATGTTCCGCAACCTAGGCACGACACCGGGGCTCTGGCGGAGTTTATGAACGACCACTATGGCTACGCGGCATCAACAGTGCGGATTGGAAACAAACCGACATCATCTTAATACCTGAACCAGGCAAAAGCATTAAGCCTCGAGGAGCTTCACCCGGTCTCCCTGACATCCTTCACCGGCAAGCTTTTCGAGCACGCAATCCTCAATTGCTTGCCGCCGTTCCTGGAGGAGACCAACGACTTCCCCGGGGGCATGTACGACTTTAGACCCCACCTCAGCACGCAAAATGTGCTTCGCCAATTGAAGAACGACGTCCTTGAAAGTGTCATCCAGTTGAGCGCCGTTCAAACCATCCTAGCGTTATAGACATCAAAGGCGCGTTTGACAAGGTCGACACGACCTGGTTCTCCGAAGCCTCTCTTCTGCCAACTCTGAGAATAGATCTTCAAATACATGCAGTGCTTCCTTAGCGGCCAAACTGCCACTACACTGTGACCAAACCTCGTCTTCCCGACATTCCCGCAGTGGATGAAGACGGTGCCGCCAGCCATTAAAGGAACACCGAGGGCAAACTGAAGTTCGCCTGTAATAGAAAAATACCACGCTCCAATGGCAAAGACTCTACGTACACACTGGAAACATAGCTTTTAAACTCTTGAAAAGTTAAACAAAAAAAAAATGAAATGAAGGTGCCGTTTTCGCAAGCAAGCTGCGGTGCCTCAAGATAGATTTCATCATCATCACCAGCCCGACTACGCCCACTGCAGGGCAAAGGCCTCTCCCATGTCTCTCCAATTAACTATGTCCTTTGCCAGCTGCGGCCACCGTATCCCCGTAAACTTCTTAATCTCATCCGCCCACCTAACTTACTGCCACCCCCTGCTACGCTTGCCTTCTCTTGGAATCCACTCTGTTACGCCGCCGCGGTGGGTCAGTGGTTACGGTGCTCGGCTGCTGACCCGAAAGACGCGGGTTCGATCCCGGCCGCGGCGGTTGAATTTATTTGGAGGAGAAATTCTAGAGGCCCGTGTACTGTGCGATGTCAGTGCACGTTAAAGAACCCCAGGTGGTCGAAATTTTCGGAGCCCTCCACTACGGCGTCTCTCGTAGCCTTAGTCGCTTTGAGACGTTAAACCCCATAAACCAAACCAAACCAAACCTTAAGGACCAGCGGTTATCTTGCCTTCTAATTGCACATAAGACTCTTCTACACCCTGATTCCGCAATGCCTGCATGAGAGCTGAGGTTTCCACTGAGCCAAATGCTTTCTTGTAATCAATGAAGGCTATATATAGGGGTGGGTTATATTCTGCGCATTTCTCTATCACCTGATTGATAGTGTGAATAAGGTCTGTTGTCGAGATGCTTCTACTGGACCCTGAATCAATAAATATTGGTAGCCAATCAGTGCTGTCGTTTTCTCACTTTCTTATGCTTCTCGGTTCTAAAGCACAATCTCCTGCTATCTCTCATAGGTACAGCTGTTACTGCAACCTTTCCACCTCCGACGAGAGAGAAGAGTCCGGGAGTTCTTTCTTTAATTGTTTCGTTTTTTATTGCGTTGGAGCTGGCGCCGGCCCTGTACACGCCTTCCGCGCCGGTGTGCTGTTTGACCGTGAAACCCATATCGAGTGCAACTGCACTCGTGGACAGAGGAGCGAGATATATACACGCAAGCATATAAAAGAGAGCAAGGGGGAGCGGTGATTTCACTCGGCCGCGGCCCGCTTGCGTCCGAGGGGCGAAAGTTTACAGTCCCGGCAGGTGCGATAAACTCTCTCCACGTGGAGAAGGATGGGACCCGCTGCTATGCGAGCTCTGATGAGAGGTCGTATCAGGGACAGATCAGGATGCGCCTGTGGTGATGACGTCACCGAGCTGCTGCGACACTGCTGCTGACGGCACTGCGAGCAACCGGCGTTGCGAACAACCTCCGCCAAGAAGAAAACTTTCGTTTTTTGTGTTTTTTTTTTATAGCAGAGACGTTATGAGAGGTCCCATGTCGAAGCTATATGTTCTGTGTTATTTTTTAACTCTTGATGTAGCTGCGATGCTTGTCTTATGCGCTTGAATAAAATTACACTCTAAACACGAATACGCCATATATACAGGAGTAAGAAGGGAGTATACAGTTCTCCAGTGCACTACATTTTATAAAAAAGGAGGCACTTACTCCCTTTTTACTCCTTTCTGTTTAGAGTGTAGCTGGGTAGCTAAGGAAAGAGAGGAGGAGGAGAGAAGGAAAGGCGAGGAGGTTGACCCTAAGGAAGTTCCGGTTTTTCTTCCCTACGCAGGGAGAAAGGAAAGGGGATCTATAAAGCGGAAGAAGAAAAAGAGGCAAAGTAGAAATGAAGGAAGTTGAGAAAGGGAGTTATGGCTATAATCCTTACCACAGGTCCGAATGCCCATAGAGGTTTACGCTTCCTGATTTTGGCAATGAACTTTACTGTTCCCGGGCATATGTTAGCACGAAGGTAGCCAGCGCAAAATTTGCATGTTTGAAATTGTAGGAAAGGGGGGGGGGGGTACTACAAATTAGGTGGCGTCTTAGTGGTATGTGTAAGGTTCTCTTTAGTGCTTAACTCAGTAGTGATAGCTGTTCTTCATTTCGTCATTTTCCTCAGCCACTGTGTTAGGCAGTGTTTAATGTGCAAACTCCAATAAATGTGTCTCTGGAAGAGTTGCATGATTGCCTCTAAGCTTTTTTGTTTACACAAAAACCAAAAAAAAACCAACAGGAGACAAAGCATAAACGTTACGTTACAGTTCCGTCTTTACAGACTTTATTCTCTTCCCATGCCAAAAAAGGGTGGCCTGGATCGGCCCCTGGTTAGTAGGCTTATTTAGGGACGGATTTATGAAGGTAGGGGGCGGTCCCCCCCCGCCCCTTCCCAGGCGAGAAAGTTTAAATAGGAAAACCATGCTAACCACATTCGTCAGCCAAATAACTCGAAGAAATGCGTGGCTCAGATGGGATAGCCCTCTGCAAGAGTGACCATAAATCAACCCCTGGGCTCATTAGCAGTTGCTCCGATGGGCTACAACATTTCATGCTTTGTAAACTTGAAATGAAATATTACCTGCTCGAAGAGGAAATACTACAGAACTGTCGCTGTCCCAAGCAACGAAAATGGCGCGCTGGACAGAGTAACATATATACTATCGAGAACAAAAGACTCATCTATAGGACTCATGGTAAACGATTTAGGCCTGTAAGCGCCGTGTTTGTCAGCGATCACATCATTTCACTGCCACAGATTAAATAACGAGAGTTTGACTTTCACCGCCGAAAGTGTGCTCTCGATCTGGCTGCTAATTATGCAATTAGTGAATTATACAAATGAATCATTTGTTTCGTTTTCGGCACACGCGCCCTAGAGATTTTTGTCTCCGACTGTGCTATCGCGATCAAAAGTGTCCAGGACTCGAGTGTGCGGGAAAAAAAAATAATTTTGATGCAGTCACGTAAACCAGTCGCCTAAAATGTATTAAGGTATAAGTAGATGTGCGTGCTATATAACCACTGGTAACATTACCACGCGACTGGGTCGCACGCCAGAGCTGTACAAAAAAAAACTTTTTTTTTTTTCGAGAACACGCGTCCCTTATGATTCCCTGCTCGAGCGACGTTGCATAACTAATGTATGTGTACGTCCTTGTATATTGTAGTCCCTTAGCCGCACGCTTCTATGCTGCCCCGTGTCCTAGTGGTTAGAGCTTCTCAAGCTGTCCTAACATCCTTTACCTGTCCTCCTCGTAACTTTTTTGTTGCGGAATAAATTTTATTTGATTTGAACTTTTGATGGCGTAGTACAGATTGCGAAGTTTAATATACGTACGGCCTTTGTCAAATTAAACGGTTTATCGTGTTTGATTCTGAGCCGGGTAGTGTGGATCGTTTAATTACATCGTCAGCGTTTCAGATTTCTCGATGTTGGGAGCAACTCTCGTTCACACGCCCCCGTGAAATTGAGTACTGCCTGCGGTGCATAGAGAGCAACGCAATACAGCTTTGCTTTGGCCCCGCTGCGGTGGCTCAGTGGTTACGGTGCTCGGCTGCTGACACGAAAGACAGGGGCTCGATCCCTGCGGCGGCGGTCGAATTTCGATGGAGGCGAAATTCTGCCCGTGTACTGTGCGATGTCAGTGCACGTTAAGGAGCCCCAGGTGGTCGAAATTTCCGGAGCCCTTCACTACGGCGTCCTTCATAGCCTGAGTCGCGTTAGGACGTTAAACCCTAATAAACCAACCAAACAATGCCGCTTTGAAGCAAATCCCTTGGACTGTATAATTTAGAGAAACATTCTTGTACGGTCTCTGCCAAAAGTAACCAGGCTGCCCGATTTGCTTCTCAGTCGTGTATTAAAGCTATTATGTTAGCCCTCAAGCTCTGAATCTTTGCATGATAAGGAGAACCCCTGTCCTCACCTTCCACAAAATTTTTTAACTTTAGGGAAGCCGTGAGGGCTCTACTATACGAATGAGAAGCAAACAATGCAGCCCGGTTACTTTTGACAAAGACTGTACACGTGTCTCCTTCCCAAAATAAACCCTAGCTGGTGACTCTACTTTCGCAGACGGTTCCGGTCCGGGGCCGAAGGCGCCGCCAGTGCGTCAGACAAGACCCACAATGAACCCCCCGCAGCTCTCGCGTGCGTTCATCTGGAACACTAATGTGAATCAGGCTCTGCAAATAGCCCTACTCGTATGCGATCATGTTTGTGAGCTGCACTCTCGACCTGTGCGCGCCCGTTAGAGCGGTTAATTTCCTTTTTTGTTTGTCACCATCTGGAGCGGCTTGCACAGCTCCCCAGTCATAATGACGCATATGCAGCGTCTATAAACAACAGGCGCTCTGAAGGTACTGTCTAAGTTTTAATGCGAAAACCTTTAATGCCTCATCGTTGTCGACAGAAGGTTGTCAGCAGAGGTGTCACGCTTTTCGGTTGGTCGAAATGGTTATGACGTCCGAGTGCGCGAATTCACAATAATGAGGTCACCCACGGATGCCTACGCCCCCTTTTGGAGCAGACAACTAATAAAATAGTTGTCATCCGCTCCTACAGGGGGCGTAAGGCGTCCGTGGGTGACCACATTACATACCTCATTACCGCGAACAGAGCCATGGATACAACCGAACTCATCGAAGCAGAGAGAGAGAGAGAGAGTCGTGCTAAAGACGCAGTCAAAGTCGGCAGTCAGTGTATGTAGTTGTAATGTGTAGTGAAAATGTGTACTCAAATAAAGCACTAGTACAGCACAAACAGCCTCGCAGTCAATGCCAAACAGTGCGCCAGGAAAGGCTTTCGCCTTGCAGCACTTTATAGTGCCAAAGTGCCTCCTGAATTTTTTTGAAGGGAAATAATTACTAGTCCTGTTTAGAGAAAAGCCGACGGTGTGCGTTTGTGCACTCGCAGATGGCACAGAAAATCCCATTCATGACAAGAAAAATAGGATGACGTCATTAAGCAGCCGTATGACGCACATGCAAGCCGAGTTCCGCCACTTCAGGCAATCACATGCATGTCGTTAGTCTACATAAATCCCCGCCGGCCGACCTGAATGCGGCGCCAGCTTTCCCGACAACATTTGTACCAGAATTGTGACGCAACCGCTTGTGGTACGGCGTTCCGGCTGTGTCATACGATTTCAAGTTGCATATAGCTTACACGTGCTAGTCAAGTTGGAGGCTAGCTAGCGACTGGGATTCCAACCGACGACATATGCACCCTCAATTGTATGCCTTCCCAGACTCCTTACCTCTTCCCTTAGGGCGCGGTTTAGGTGTCCACCGAGATGTCAAGACAGTTACTGCGCCATTTCTTTCCCTCAAAAAACAATTTCCTTACAAATACGGTGATGCAACCGTTCGTCGTACAGCGCTCCGGGTGATGTCATACGTGTGTGTGTGTGTGTGTTTGTGTGCGCGTGTGTGTTTGTGTGTGTGTGTGTGTGTGTGTGTGTGTGTGTGTGTGTGTGTGTGTGTGTGTGTGTGTGTGTGTGTGTGTGTGTGTGTGTGTGTGTGTGTGTGTGTGTGTGTGTGTGTGTGTGTGTGTGTGTGTGTGTGTGTGTGTGTGTGTGTGTGTGTGTGTGTGTGTGTGTGTGTGTGTTAGTGCACCTATATGGGAACAGTTATGCCTTTGCATTCCTACGGGTAAACAGTCTTGAGAGTGTCTGCTGATTTTTTTTTGTTATCTAGCACTGTTCATTGAAGGCAACATTCCCACGCCTTCTGTGACCTCAAATATAGCTAGCTTCTTTCTTCAATATCCACGTTCGGCAACTCTTGGTACTCTAGTGTTAAAAACAACCAACTAACCCATCTGTCCGTGCTTAGTCTTGGTGCGGGATTATCAAATTTCGTCAGAAAAGAAGCGAAGAAAACAGACGGACGAAGAAAGAGGTGAGGATGGGGAAAGCACCAACTTAAATCGAAATTTACTGAAAGAAAAGCACATTTATAAAAGGAGACAACTTCACGACAAAACAAACACAAAAAACCAACCGACCAACCAGGCATCGACGAGTTTCGCCCGTGTGTTTTTTCTTCGCCCGAGTTTTATGTTGAACTGGCACCAACTCACGCAGGTTTCTGCATTAATCGACTGTTTTTCCCCAAAAAACATGCCGACCAAGAACAAAAACAGGAAAAAGAAGAGAGCAAACAGATCGGTGGTTTCTCCTGAAAAGGTCGTTCAGAATAAAAGCTCTCGGCCATTATACTCCGGTTGATGACGTAGTCAGTTCCTGCGAGCGAAAACAGCTGACATGACCATCTGTGCGCCAGGTTGATGAACGCACCGGCAACAACAAAAAAAAAAAGAAGGCAAAATAACGATATATAGAGCGGACTAAGTCACACATGACGTCAGGCAATATGCAGTTGTTCTCGACCTCATCCGTTCGCCTTTGTGGGCGCCTGGGTTCTTCCTTTCTCTGTTGAAAAGAACGACAGAGCCGGTCCCAAAACACAACAGATATTCTTGTCCTGTCGTTACGACAGGTATTTCTGTAATATTGCGAAGTTGTCTGTTGCTGCGACAGAACTGGTTCTGTCGTTACGACAGGAGATTGCCCATTACTACAAAAAGTCCTGTTGTTACATTCTTAAGATTACTTAAGATTGCTTCAGATCCCCGAAAGATGTATAATTTGCGTAATTTGCGTATATAGCCACGGGAACGGTGTTACGTCACATCCACCGGAAGTCGTCACGGCATAGTGCCCTCGGCTTTCGCCTCTCAACACTTCAGTTGCCAAAGTGTCCTCGCAATTTTTTTTTCTGTGGTCACCACGTTCAGAAAACTTTTGTGGGGGCATGTATATTTAGTAACGTTACTAGTACAGAGGGCGTTTCCAGCTCAACATGCGATATCAAGCGATAACATTTCGTTAAAAACGGTCTGTATTTAAGAATATGCAGTTAAACTCATACAGGATTTCGTCGTCATTTTTTGCCTTCCTAGTTGCAGCGGCTTCGGAAGCTGCGGAACGCACAGTTCCTTCGTTGTAGTCATGTGTTTGCCTGCTGTACTTCTTTCAAAACTTTTTCACTAACTAATTCAAGATTCTCTTCGCGTTCCTCAAAAATTACGTGAAATTTTATGACAATTTCAGTCCACCATCCCTCCTGTAATCATCTCAAATATGTGAATGCATATGCTCCGTCTTTTGTTCGCTTTCTATTTAGTTGAGGGGTGGGGGGAGGGGGAGACAGGCCTTGAGACTCCGGTGGCAATCCTCCTCCGCAAGTATCCGGCATTTCATCACGAGTCTACATCGTCAAAGTCGTCCTGTCCTGCAGCTCCTCATAAGGAGAATTACAAAATGAACGCAGATGAAAGGAAAACAGGAAGCACAAACAAGGAACTAAGGAACAGTTTCGACAAGCATTTCTCAAAGCGGAAGTTCTCGTCCGTAGAACCCGTAACAGACGACTGAGGACGTACTCGTTTCCTGCGTTCAAGAACAGATGAAGGCACGAATTCCGTCTATACGGCTCTTGTAAGAAAGAGATAGAAAGAAGTCAAGGAAACAAAAAAACTCCTGTGGGGCGTCAACTTATTTATACAGTTGCTCTTCCGTTGCCCGTTCGTCATCACTTGCGAAACTTAACTCTGAGTGTCGTTGAAAGCGCTTTCTCCGTTTCCACACGCTTAAGTTCCTCTTCCACAAAATTTCCCGCTTCTCGACTTCCTCACTGAACAGGATGCTGGTGCAAGGCTTTGTTCATGCTTTGTTTGCTTCTTTCGTCTAGCTAAGCCCAAAGTACTTCCTCTAGGTTCCCAGTACTTCCCGGTTGGTTCCCAGTTGGAACCAACTGGAACCTAAGGGGGATTCTTTCATATGCCACTTGTACTGTGAAAGCAGTTAGTTCCCACTTGGAACCAAGAGGAAATTCAATTCTTCCCAGTTGGAACCACTTGAAACCAAGGTGAAATTACTTCATAGACCAGTTCGACTGGGAAAGATCTTCACTGCCGACCATGGGCGTCCGGAGGGGGGGGCAAGGGGGGGCGGCTGCACCCCCCTGGAAAATCACTCACTCTAACCGTGAGTGATGGCCGCACACCAGGGGCGGCGGTGCGCTCAGCAAAAAGAGTAAAAGCGGCCCCGCTTCCAGCTTTGGGTCACATCTGCGAAGTGCCGCGTCCGGGGACGCGTCGTTGCAGACATACAGCGGCACCGGCGAGCATGTGTTTCGAGGCGTCTTGAGATGGGTGCCTGTTTCTTTGATCTCTAGAGAGATAGCCACACGGAGGCAGACAGTGCACAATCCGGCCACCGATGAATTCTTCAGGAGGGAGGGACAAATCAGCCGTGTCCACCCCCGCTTTGTCGGGCTGCTCAAGGGCAAGCAGGCGATGAGTTGGCGCCGCCGCCGCTCGCTGTCTCCTCCGATCCACGGGAGAGCGCAGTTCGGTAGAAGCGCCGCTTTCAGAATCTTCGGCAAAGGGGATTAGCAGTTGCTTTTGTTCACGGCGACGCAGTCTCCAGAGGCGCCCCCACACCAGCGTTCCTTGCATCTTCTCCGGAAGCCAGCGCCTTTGGTCAAGGCAGCCCGATGGCGCCTGCCTGGCTCGCCTGGCTCGCCTGTCACCTCTGGCTGGGCCTCAAATCCCAACAGCGCCCATGTACTGTGCGATGTCAGTGCATGGTAAAGAGACCCAGGTGGTCGACATTATCCGGAACTCTGTACTACTCCGTCCCTCATAGCCTGAGTCGTTTTGGGGCTCTGAACCCCATAAAAACACACAAAACAAATTTTCCGACCGTAGTGGCGAGTGTCCCTTCCCCTCGGAAGTCGCGAGGCGTTCCTTTCACCCCCAAAGTGCTATTAGGAACGACGACAACAAGTCTCGCCGGGTGGCCGCCAGCACGCCTGTTTCTACTGTGTATGGCTGCTAGCGACTTGAGGGTGATTGCTTTCGGGCCTGCCGCCATGGACCACAAGCACCGAGAGGACCCAGGTGCCAGCTGACTTCAATTACGGAGTTTGCCCGGTTGGAGTGCAGGAACAAAACCAGACCCCCTTCACAAAGTGCCTGCACGTGTAGAACGCCGCCGCCGCCTCGGGGAGACGAACGTTATCTTCCCCATTTGCCGTGACCGTGCCAGGGAACAAAGGGCCTCGTCTCCGGTTGCTCTTTGGCGTGCCCAAGCACCGCGACAAGCTGGCGGGCCTCATCTCCGACCCAAGCACGAGGAACCACTTTCGGCGTTTTCGTGACCTCGCGTCTGGCCTCGAGCGGCGGGTGGCATTTGATGATCAACAGATGTCGGTGACCCGCAGAAACCTTCGGCTGGCCGGAGGCCATCACCTACCGCCGTCAACGCTACCTCGACGACAACCTTCTTTCCCTCAGACTCCACATGTGAAGGGGGCGTGACCATGAGTGCAGTGTCGTGTGTGTGCGCACAGGTGAAAGCTCTAGGCCCCTCCCACTCCGGCAAGGGCGTCCTCAACCTAGGGACTTTAGGGAACAAGAAGGATATAAAACTCGACAACGGATGCGGCAGAATCGTCTCACTTCTAACCACCAATGTAAAATGTAAATAAACCTATTCTCCTTTCGCCATCTACCTCTTCGCTCAGCGGCACTCCTGTCCTGAACCCTCAACTCCAACAGTGCGTATTCGGGGATACTGCGGCAAGTAGGCCCTTGCATGTGTGCGCGCCTCTGTGTTTGTGCTTCGGTATTTTTAGTGGCCGGTTGTCAACGAAGCTGAGAACAATCAAGACAGCGGACGAGAAAACGACGAGCGGCGAGTAGTGTGTGTGCAAATACTCGACTGTGCGGTTGCGCGAGCAAGATGGAGCGAGGTGTATGAAACTGCGAGCGTGCATTTATCTTGTAAATAAGTTTTCATTGTATATATAGTCATTTTTTGTTTTCAACGTACGCATTCAACCGTTTTTTCAATCAATGTGTATATATTTTTAACACTACCAACCCCGAAGAACTCCATAGCCAGCTTTGTCTCGCGCGGTTCCGAATGATGGACATTCGGCGCTCCTTCAAGCGTCAGCGGTTGTCTGACGAAGCGTTATCCAAATGCGCCCCTGCAGATTCTGGTGTGATATGTGACAACGGTGTAGCATTTGAACAGAGTGATGCAAGCTTTTATCACCGGACAGTAGCTGATGTCGTCGACTCCATGGAAGGGACTCTGTCAACAGTGAGTTCAGGTAATGCAGCAGGCCGAGATGATTCCATTTCTCCTTTCTTGGGATTTAAGTCCGGATTTGACCAGAGCGATGCAACCTTTCATCACCGGACAGTAGCCGACGTCGTCGTCTCCATGGAAGGAACTTCACCAGCGAGCTCCGGTCACGCAGTAAGCCGAGACGATTCCCTTTCTCCTTGCTTGGGATCGAAGTCCGGAGACAACATCAAGAAAACAAATAACTTGCCTCAAGAATATGACTTAGGAGAGTTTCTAGGCAAAGCTAAACTCACTGGCATACCGGACTTTTTGAAGTTACGTCTTCTTACTAAGCCATGGTCACCAAATGTTACATACGATTTTAAGAAGGATGTAACACCTGGAAAGAGGCCTTTTCGACATCAATGGCTGGGAGATTACGCCCCCTGGCTTGCGTACTCAGCGACAGCGAAAGGCGCTATTTGTCGTTTTTGCGTCATTTTTCCTCCACGTGTTCACCGGGGTACTCAAGGAAGTTTTATCGTGCGCGCTTTCAGTAACTACAGAAAAATGCACGAGGCGTGCAGGGATCACGTAAAATCCCAATGGCACCAGGAGGCAATGACGGCCTCACAGAACTTTATGGATGTGATGAAAGACAAGCAGCTACCCGTTGTAGAGCAGCTGAACAGAGGACTCCACGCGCAAGTTGAAAGGAACCGTGAGAAACTATTTCCAATAG
Organism: Amblyomma mixtum; assembly: GCF_055824585.1. Lineage (NCBI taxonomy): Eukaryota > Metazoa > Arthropoda > Arachnida > Ixodida > Ixodidae > Amblyomma > Amblyomma mixtum. The sequence goes on from NC_143015.1 coordinate 155,267,687, forward strand.
TTTCCACCATTTTCTTTTGCGCGACGCATGACTTGCCAATTCGCGGCAAGCAGTCCGATAGTGGAGTCTTCAATGATCTGCTTGACTTTCGTGTAGAAGCTGGAGATACTCTACTTCAGGAACACTTCGCTTCTTCTGCTGGCAATGCCAAGTACACTTCTGTCCGCGTCCAGAACGAGATCATCACAATCTGTGGCGACATCCTGAAAGAGCAGATAGTTACCGAAGCTAACAAAGCGTTTGCTTTTTCCGTTCTTGCTGACGAAACTGCAGATATTTCAGGAAAAGAGCAGATGTCTATAAGCGTTCGCTTTATTGACAAGGCGGGAGCCGAAGTGTGCGTTCGAGAGCAGTTTTTGGGATTTGTAGAGCTGGAGCAATTAAACTCCGCTTGCATCGCCGCGGCAATCTTGAAGTTTTTGACGAATGTCGGGCTGATTCTTTCGAACCTCGTTGGACAGGGAGGGGTACGATGGACGCTCTACAATGGCTGGAAAAGAAGCTGGAGTGAACAAAATTATACAAAAACAGTTCCCGAAGGCACTATTTTTCCACTGTGCAAGTCACAAACTAAATCTCGTCATCAACGATCTGAACGACGTCTCTGAAATTCGAAACACAATTGGCATAATCAAACAAACCATAAACTTCTTCCGCGAGAGCGTACTCCGGAGAAAATTGGTGCCGAACATTCCGATGCTGTGTGAGACAAGATGGTCTGCAAAATATAAGTCTATTAGGATCTTCTCTCAGCATTACGTGGCCATAGTCGAAGCACTCGAGGAGCTCGCGTCCACGGAATCATGCTCGAACGCTGCAACTAGACAACGAGCTCACATCCTCTACTGCGCAACAACAAGCTCATCTTTCATCGTCTGCTTGCATATTGTAGCGAAGTACAGCGCTCGGCTCGAACCAGTTACGAACATTCTGCAAGGTGTATCCATGGACTTCCATTCTGTGCATGACCACATCACTGAGCTGCAACGTATTTTTCGCGGCCACCGGACGAACGCTGTAGAGGAGTTCTCTAACATCATGAATGCAGCAAGGGAGGCAGCCAATCACTTAAATGTGGTGATATCTGTGCCAAGACAAGTCTCTCGTCAGGCCCACCGAGACAACTACGGGATTCAGTCGCCGGAGGAATACTACCGTGTGGCAATATATGTGCCGTACTTGGACTCCCTCACTGCTTCTTTAGCTCGGCGCTTTTCTGAAAGCAATGAGAGGAGCTTCAAACTTCTCCAGCTGCATCCATCAAAAATGAAGCACTTGAGCCGTGTTGAGTTCGCTGTTCTCGCCGAAGAACTCCAGTGCTTTTACGGCATCGACAACTTCAAGGAAGAGGCCATCTCTTGGTACGAGATGTGGTGCAACAAAACTGGGGACCCATCAGAAATAACTTACTGCGAGCTTCTACATCAGGCCAAGACATTCTTCCCTGGTGTTGCAAAAGCCATTGAGGTGGCTCTGGCTTTGCCAGTTACTACCTGTACGGTCGAACGCTCCTTCAGTACAATGAGGAGAGTGAAAACGTGGCTACGCTCAACGATGACAAACGACAGACTGGACGGCCTTTGTATGATGAGTGTACACCGAGAGCGTGTAATGAAGCACAGGAATGAATTTATCACCCGTGTCATCACGCAATTCGCCCAGAAAAATCCGAGGCGTCTACAGTTGCTGTTTACTGACTGACTGTCGTTGCGTGTTTGTGAACATATTGTGCTGTGTGCTGGTCATCAATCCGGGTGTGTCGAGAACCCGTATGCAGCAAGACTGAGCACTCTTCTCCACGAAGTGATAGTATCTTTTTGCATTTTTATTAATTTTAATTGTTTCTTCGTTGATAAACTCCAATGTATCACTCCTAGCCACGCTTTAATTTGCTGTTTGTAATTTTTCTTTCATGTGTGTGTTTTACTTATTTATTTTATTTATTTATAAATAAATAAATTTACTCCGCAAATAGTGCCTTTTTGCTACGAACATAACCCCCCCCCCCCCCCTCCGGCGCCAACAGCCAATGGGGCCCCCCCCCCTGCAAAAAATTCTGCGGACGCCCTTGCTGCCGACATAGCTGAAACAAAAACACTGTCCTCTCTTTAGGCAGCGAGAAACAGAGAATAGCTATTGGTAATTGGAAAAAGCAAATATTGTTTTCGTCCGCTACTCGCAAAGGACCGTTAATGACGTCGTAATGAATAATGACGGCATGAGTTCCATTCGTGCATCTGTTTTGGTAAAAGCGGCCGCGACAAAGGAAAACAGCAGCTCATACGGCGTCAAATTACACAGTTGTTCGTCCCCATTTATTTTTGTTTTGTTTTCGCAGGTCATTCAAGTGGATTCGACAAAAACGGCCGTTAAGGGAAAAGCAAGTCTCCGTTTGCTCCGTCCGAAAGACTGTTGATGACGCGGCCACTTTCTGTGCGCGAAAACAGCTGACGGAACGAGCTCTCTACCCGCGCACCTGTGCCGGTGACATACTCCCGCATAAAGCAAGCGCATAAAAAAAAAAAGAGGAAAGAAACCTTCCCGCGTGACGTCACAATATACGGCTGTTCTTCCTTCTTTTTTACCTCCTCACCATGTCTCCATTGTGGAACCTGAGCGGCTAACAGCTGTGCCGATTGTGCGTTCGTCGCAGACGACACAGAAACACGATTCGCGCCTCGTCTGCTGCGCGAGCCATCGCCAATGCCGCGTCATCGTACATTCCTGCGCATATGGGGCGTCTTCCTGCGTCGTCTGTTCGTGACGTCACGTTCGCCGAATTCTTCTTCTTGGTCTGCTCGTGACGTCATCGCTAACGTTCACGGGATGACGTGTAGGCTGCGCTGCGGACGGGGGAAAGCAGACGGAGCGGCGCCTCTCTGGCGCGCGTATACGTCGGATCACGTTACGGTACGACAGAAACGGAGAAGCAAGGTTGTTATTGTTGTTGTTGCTGCCGCTGTCGTTGTTGTGTGCATGAAAGCACGGCCCGTTCTACGATAAGGGTTGCCGCACGATTGAGAATTCTAGTAGCAACGTAACGAGATTTTAGGTGCAAACAGCTAAGAAAAAATTATACGTTCAGAATTCAAAAATGAAGAGCAAAGGAAGATCAAATGGAACTTCATCGAAAATCATGAATGTAAAAATAAGTGATAAAAGGAAAAGAAAATGAACAAAGCAATTGAGATATGGGGGTGGAGCACAGCCGTATTCCTTTTTAGTACAGTCTAGCCCGTTTATAACGAAGCCACTTATAGCGAAATAGCGGTTATAACGAAGGAATTTCAATTTCCCATTCCCATCTTTGCATTTTCAATACATTTTGGGTTCGGGTTTAACGAAGTAAATAAGAGCGCGTCAGCGGATATAACGAAGAGATGTAATACCAACCGAAAAATAACCTGCCAATCAACACATTTTTGCGTCCTTGAGGCGATTTTTTCCGCGAAAATAAGAGCAAAATTCGGCTCCTGATTGATGCTCACACTTCCGACAACGTGGTCGGCATGAAGGTGCCTTTGGTAAACGCGATTTTCTTCGCAAGCGGAGCCTGGAGGGATGTGAAGCACCTGACCATCGCCCATTGCTTCGAGAAAGCCGGCTTCTCCCGAAGCAGCAGCGCGGAGGCGGCGCCTGCTGGGGACGAAGCTACCGCGATTGACGTCGCTGCAACCGCTGATGCTGCCGCCGCGACGGCCTGCTTGCAGCAGCTTTGGGATTCCGCTAGCGACTTGAACCTTGTGCCTGCGGGTCAAAGCCACATGGACTTCGTTTTCGCCGACGAAGACCTTGTTGCCACCGAGGACTTGACGACTGAAGAAGTTGCCGGGAGTGTCATGGAAGACCTTGGCGGAGAGCGCCTCCGACAGCGAATGCGACGATGCTAGTTGTGCCCCTAAGCCGGTCACCTCCGCAGCGGCCATCGCAGCTGTTGACACGCTACGGATGTACCTCGGGAGTCCGGAGTTCGACCAGATCTTTGGTTCGCAGTTGAATGGTATGGAAGCCGCAATCCTGAAGTCCGCACTCGCGAAACGTGTTCAGGGGACGCTGGACGACTTCTTTCAGCGGCAATAAATCGGTATGCCGATGTTTGCATTTTTTTTTCGTAGTCCGCATATTACGAAATAGCGGATATAGCGAAGTGATTTCCGATTCCCCCCCGACTTCGTTATAACCGGGCTAGACTGTATCTTCTTAATAAGTGGGAGTGCTATTTCATATATTTACAGCATATCCTGCAGGGCACAGGAACTTCATTAAAAATAATACTGAACAATGCCAGCAAGGAACTGTGCAAGCTAGGAAATCAATGAACAATGATTGAAACAGAAGACTGAAATGCGTGGGAACAACAAACACATGCACCGCTTCGAAGCTGGCGTGCCCCTAGTAGCGATAGCGATTGCTGCCGCCCTCGCCAATTCGAGAATCATCATTACGGACTCCCGAAAAGCATGTGATCATTACTTGGCAGGGGAGATCTCCCCCTTAGCTGCTTGCATTCTAAGACGGACTGCCACTGATCCAACACCGAAAAGAATCATTTGGGCTCCTGGCCATCAGGGCTTACGAGGTAATGAGGCCGCTGACGCGGCTGCCCGAGCGCTTATTCACCGCGGGCTCCTCATCCCAGCTCTTCTGGCTCGGAGACTAACCAGCCGCTGCTGCGATTCAGGGAAATAATAACGCATTATACCGACAATCACCGCCTTTTCCCGGCCCCTTCAAAAGGGCTGAGTAAGACGGAGGAGCGAACTTTAAGGCGCCTGCAGACAGGTACTCTACTCTGTCCTGCAATCTTACAGCATTACGATCCTAACACGGATGGGCGATGCCCGCACTGTGGGGAGACCTGTGATATCTTCCACATGGTGTGGGCATGTACTCAAAATCCCCACCTCCCCCCTTCCCCTACCCCTTCCAGAGAGGCATGGGAGACTGCCCTTCTCAACTGCTCCTCGCTTGAGTCCCAAAGGGCTCTGGTGAAACGGGCGAGAGACGGGGCATTGTCATGCGGTGTCCCGGACTAGGGACGCCGACCATGTAGCGGGGCCACTCTGTGGCTCCCAAACTCTATATCAGAAATTAAAAGTTTTCACCACCCCCACCTTGTGGCTTGAACTATTCAGTTATAAAAAAAAAGGACAAGCTTGCATAGGTAAAACAGATTGGTCGCCCGAAAACTACACACAAGGATTGCCCAGCATCATGGCTTGCTCACTTGTCACGCATTCCAGTTTAAACGAAGGCGGAAAAAGGTGACTGTCCCAAGACTTCTGTAACCGCCAAAAGCGTTTGAAATGCTCCAGGAGCTGCAGCTGTAAATTTATCTGTAAGGTGTGCTTTAACGTTCGAAAACAAAACAATCCTAAGTGCCTATCATCATCATCAGCCTAACAACGTCCACTGCAGTACAAAGACCTTGTAAATCTGGACAAACGCTTCTAGTTTGCATGGCTACCACTACGTGCTATGTGGCGCTGTTAAACACAACCTCACCGCGGGAATTTTGAACGTTCGGTAGTCCCCATGAATAACCCGGGCGCGTGTTCGCCAAATGCAGCCGGTACAGCCAGCGATGACAGTGCCGCCCACCGGCAGGTAGCAGCCACCATTAAGGCTGGTTATAAATATTCATTCAGAACGACGGCTTGACATCGCCGCTATAAGTATATTGAAGTTCAGAAACTTGCTCCTGAAGCTCCCGAGTGGCTCGAAAGAGTCGAGCCTTTGGTGACGCTTAAGGAGTTTTAATATGATGAAGCCACGCACCCCCGGGCGGATAGTGTTGTTAATTATTGCTCATTGCGCTCTGTAAGTGTATTTGTGTACTGTGGTTCTTGCCGAAGTCAGGCAATAAATAATAAAAAAAAAAAGCCGCTATGGCGCAGTGGATTAGAGGCACGTATTGCGTATGGAAGGTCGGCCGTTCGACTCCGCTCTCTGTACTGTAATATTATTGTTTTTTATTTAATTTTTTAATTTTTTTTCCCTTTTAGGTCGCAAATCGTGATGCTTAGTGGCATATAACGCCGTTTAAGATTTTCAAAACATTTTCTGCATAATTTCACACAGATTATTCACAGCGCTGGAATATCAGTTTCAAATTTAAACTAAATATTACATGGTTAGTAACAATAGGTTGGTATACACTTTTAAGCATTATTTAGGGAATAATTATCCCTTTTAGGTAAGCCGTTGTGACAACTTTCAGTCACCCTGATCAATTCACCGTGTTTGAATTGGCTACGCAAGTCGCTGTCAGCCGTGGGCTGATAGCCACCTAGCCCGGATCATCTGCATTTGCATTTTCTGACGAAATAATTGTTTTGCAATTCAATTTCGATACTCGTCGGAAATAGTTGGTGTGAGCGCAAGATGCATTTTACAGGCCAGATTTTGCATCGAGGAGGAAGATTCGGCCGCGATGCCATCACCATGTTCGCGCAGAATCTCTCAGAACTTTCTAGTTTTCTCAAAATTACGAGCTTAAAATATCCCCATTGAGTCGCTACTGGTGGCCAACAGATGACACTAGTTCTTGAATATTTACGCTGGACATGTCCAGTTAACCTTGCCCTGCTGTACATCCAGCCATTTCATCCCCAAAAAACCTTCTACAATTGATCCTCGTTATAATGAAACAATTCATAACGAAATAACGTACGTAACAAACGAATCGACATTCCCTTGGAAGCTCTTATAGAAGCACATGCATCTCGTTTTTTCGAAGTAAAATTTGCATATAACGGGATCTAGCAAACCCCACTGGCACTTTCGCGCTGAATATGGAAATTTGTAACGGCGCCCAACACTTCCGTACCGAATCTAAAGTGGCAAGTTGCAGTTCCCCAGTCCTCCAACCTCAATAAAATTTATTTTCTCTCTCTTCCACGCTGCACACGGTCCACTGTGAGCGCACTCTGCTTCTCCGGTTCCATGCGCTGTTTAGTTTCCGTCTTCGCAACACCGTCACACTGGTTAAAACAGACAGTCAATGCACTTGGCTTGCTTGACGGTGTCGGGGTCCCGACGGTTTTACAGGGACAAGCGGCGGTAAATAAAAGCGAAAAACAAAGTTCCGCTGAGGCGGCCTTCTTCAAAGCCTTCGGTTTGTCGTACGCCTTCTCCACACGACAGTCCTGTCCTGCGAAGAAGTGCTATGGCGAAGGTGCTCGCGAGCTGTGCGGCGAAGCCAATCGAAATAAGCCTTCGTGACGAAATCGTTCTCACGCACCTTCACACGACCTGCAAAATGGAGCTAAGCCTTATTAATATGTTGCTCCAAGTACTCGACGACAGTATCCCTCCAAGACCCGTTTTTTATACTCCAAAGCCCATGCGCTGAAGGCATGGGCATTGGGCCTCCGTTGGAAAGGCTAACATATATTGATTGGTATCCTGTCTTAGACAAACGTCTACAGGATCGAATTCACAAGAGAATGATTCCTGTGTTGTCTCGCCAGAAATTCAGCTGTTATTCGTTCTGACGAATGGAGCACATATATCCCTTCATGCTTATTATTGTTATCAATTAACTGCTTAGCTTGAGAACGCAGAAATATTTTTTTTTCCGCGAAGCCGCATAACGTAAACATTTGCCCATGACTGCACGTTATACTCGGCCGCGTTTAGGGCTCTCGGTGTGCGTGCTGAAGGCGCCCGCAACGCACAACTGCGCAGAACTAAATGCAGGCTGTGTTGTCCTCAGTATACACAATGGCGGGTAAGCCTATTGGCATGCGACAGCTGCCACCAAGGACGCGTTCCGCTATAACGAAGCAAACGCTATAACGAAGTAATCGCGTGGCTCCTTCAACTTCAATATAAAGAGGTTCACCTGTAGTCGCACTTGCCGCTCGACTCTCCGCCGCCCTCTACTGAGCTTACCTTCTCGTGGAATGCACTCTGTAACTCTATATGGCCATAGATTATCTACTCCCCTTATTGCATGCACTCATCGTCAGCTCAAGACCTCTGCCATACCTCTCCAATTAGCCCTGTCCTGTGCCAGCTACGACCACATTACCTCCGCAAACATGCTAACTTTACCGGGTGCATACTTTGTACCCCTCCATTAGAATCTGCTTCTTTACCGTAAGGGCTCATTGATTATCCTGCCTTCGTATTACATTCCCTAAGAAGGCTCCTTTGCTTTTCTTGATTACGCTACATCATATATGACATGTATAAGGATATAAACTGAGGACATATAAAGATATAAACCAGGTCTTTCAGGGAAGACAGCCATTAATGTAAAAAAAATAGGGTTCTTGAGGAAAAGAGAAACTTTTCGCGGCGTAGTAATAACAGCCGATTCACGTTAACCAGTAAAGTGATTAACTAAATTGTAATTGTTAACTTTTTAACTATTATCGATATGCGTCCGATTGCAATTAGAGATTTGTAGCCGGCCGTTAGTAATAGCCGTATCAGTTTCTAGAATTTCGAAAATGCGATTACCTTCGCCCCTGTGGATTATCTCATTTGCGCAAGGTCTCACGCCGTTCGAAAACAGAAGGCCTGCGGGAAGGCGCAAAGCGACATCGATCAAATCGCGTCACTCCATTACATATGTACTACGCGACAATCTCTGCCCCGCCGGCGCTGCGATGCTCCGCGCTCCTCGCCACTTCTCACAGATCGCCATTCTTTAGTACACGGAACCTATTTCACATCGGCAACCCTTTCGAAGGATTCAGTAAGCTGTCCATGCCTCTAAACATACTCGCCTCTTCACTATAAGCGCAGGCAGAACCACTATCCACCATATTGGTGTCCCACAAGCTTCATGCATCCAGGCCCCCACAGACAACCTCCCTGTGCAAGTACGCTCCCACCTGCACCTTGACCTCCTCCTAGGCCCCGATCTGCAGGCTACCGGTCGTCAGGCCAGCGTTCGCTACCTCAGCAGACAGTTAATACTGCAACGATACGACGGTGGTATATATGTTAACGCGACCTCCTACCCCAGTTGCACAGCTAGTCAGTTCAATATTGTAAATTATTATCAAAGGCCGGTCCTACAAAGGACCAGCGTGACACCAGCCATTGCCAATATTGGGCCAGTTACCTGTTGTTGGGACGCGACATCCCACCGCTGCCACCACTGTTGGGACTTGGGCATCTCAGTCTGCTGCCTCTGTTGAGCAGACCTGAGCGAAGAACGGTCGATGCGACGGTAAGTGAACTGACGTTTATATAAAGTATTTACAAGGCTTTTTACAAGGTATGTACAAGGGCCATGAGCACAACGGGCTTGGACGAGGCCCTGCGGAGAGCGTATCTCTGCCACGATGGCGTGTCTGCTGCCCGTCTGCTACTGCGTCTCAGTGCGGCTCTCTTCTTATAGCCGCCGGTGATCATTCCTTTTCTCTGCACCAGGCGTTCCTCTGCTCCGATAAGGTCACGCCACAGGCCACCGCTCGGATTGGCTCGATCCGACGCTAGTGAGGAGGAGGAGGAGGAAGGGTCTGCGCCGGCCAGCCAGGATGACGCCGCGCCATGGCCGCGAGTCCGTGCCTGCTTTGCACGACGGCGGGCGCACAGCTCTGGTTCCCAGACAGGCCAGCGGAATGAGGGTTCAGGCACAACACTGTGTTGATTCGGTACCCACGACTTTACAGATATGCTTTCGCGGCTGCCGATCCCTTTTTCTCACATCTCTTGCTGCATCCCTTGAGACCACTGACCCGCTGCGGCGGAAGCTATCGCCATCGCACTCACCACCAAAGTACAGGACAAGCAAATGCGTAGCTCCCACATAACCACCGACTCGCGGACTGCATGAGGGTCTTTACCAAAGGTCGAGTCCCCAAACTTCCTCTCCGCATTTTGGGCGCCACCCTCCACCTCGATCATGTCATAACTTGTGTCCCCGGACACGAAGGCTTAGAAAGCAATGTCATGGCTGACACCCCAGCTCGCGATTACAGCAACCTAGCGGGGACAGACAGCCCAGACGTGACACCCCTTTGGACCCACTACTTTACGTGGCTTGGGGCCTAAAGACTCAATCAACGCATCCACCCTTCTCCTTACAAATACCTTTATTTTCAGGATGCCTACACAATCCCCTGTATCCAGTCTACCCTCCCCAACCATCTTACCTCAACCTTATATGGGCCCCTGCTCATCAGGGGCTGGCAGGAAACGAGGCAGCAGACGCAGCCGCCCGCGCGCTCTCTCACCGGGCTGTTTTCTCCTCCCCACCCGAACAGGAACCCGATCCTAATCCGATGATGTTACAACCTACTATCAATATAGTCATCACCTTTCCCCTCGCCCATGTAAAGGCCTCAAGAAGGCGGGTGAGCGACTCCTTCTCCGCCTTCTCACCAATACATTGCTGTGACTGGCAGCTATAAAACATTTTGACCCCTCCTTGAACGGCAGCTGCCGGCACTGCAGAGTAGTCTTCGGACACCTATCACATGGTATGGGCCTGCCCCTCTAACCAGGTTATCCCCCCCCCCCATCCTCAACCCAACCCGGGAGGACTGGGAGGCGACCCTGCTCGGCTGCCACGACTTACAGGCCCAACAAGCCCTAGTCGGGCGCGCCCGGGCGGCGGCCACCGCCACTGGGGTCCCATACTAGGGGCCTCCACCTAAGGATCGGGTCCCTTACGGGCTAATCCAAACATACCTCCTGTCCCTTCCTAATAAATGTTTTCCCCACCACCCTCGTCCACTTTATACAGAGAATTCCGTTTTTATCTGCGGGAATTTAAAAAATTCCTGTGAGCAAACTACTGTTCTAATTGAGAGCAAACTTTGCTCACGGGGTAGCATATTATGGTCTACGTTATTTGAGATGTAATTAAACGTCGGTACTTGCCTGCATTTCTTTAAATTAAGAAGGAACTGCTGTCAACTGCGAGTAAAGCTGTCGCAGACGAGAGCTATACGCGAGCCGAGCAGCTGGTTTGACAGGGCGCGCCATCTGCCGGAAGGCGAGGCAAACGACGTCCCGGCTCGTATGTTCGTCGAATCTCGCCTTCCGGCAGATGGCGCGCCCTGTGAAACCAGCTGCTCGGCTCGCGTATAGCTCTCGTCTGCGACAGCTTTACTCGCAGTTGACAGCAGTTCCTGCAGGCAAGTACCGACGTTTAATTACATCTCAAATAACGTAGACCATAATATGCTACCCCGTGAGCAAAGTTTGCTTTCGATTAGGCGAGTAGTTTGCTCACAGGAATTTTTTTAATTCCCGCAGATAAAAATTGAAGTCTTTGTATTATAATGCCATGCCGATCCTCCCCGCGGGTCCTGGAGTATCCCACCAGCTGAGAGGCCTGGGAGACCCTGCTACGCTCCGATGACCCTGTCCGGCAGAAGACCGCCACGGACCGGGCTGCCGATGTCATGGAGCGTATAACGATGAACGTTTGGTGTAGGGGGGCCGTGGAACAGGGGCTTGCGTGCCACACACTCCTCTGTGTCAATAAAAGTTTTTACACTACTACTATTACGTCCCAAAGCGACTCAGGCTATGAGGGACGCCGTAGTGGAGGGCTCCGGAAATTTCGTCCACCTGGCGTTCTTTAACGTGCACTGACATCGCACAGCGCAAGGGCCTCTAGTGTTTCGCCTCCAACGAAATTCGACCGGGATAGAACCCGCGTCTTTAGGGCTAGCAGCCGAGCGCCATAACCATAGAGCAAACGCATTCGCGTCGTACAATTTGCGTAAGCCATTTTTACCCCTTCTACTATTACGCTACCCAGGTTGGCATGCTTTAGAATGGAGAAAAGAATGTCATGAGAAACACGGTCGAAAGCTTTTGCTAAATCTAGCTGCATCATAGCTACTTGACTGCCAAGCGCGTCAACGCATTCTAATACGCTTCGTGCAACATGTATATTTGCGGCAATGCTGCGACCTTTGATGCCACAGGTTTGACGCGGCCCAACTAACTTGGCGATTACACTTTGCAATCTGCTGGCTAAAATCTTCATGAACACCTTGTAATCCACATTTGTGAGGCTGATTGGTCTATAGGACCCCGCCAACATGCTTCTCCGTGTCATCAGTCTTGGGAATTAAAACAATGTGGGAGGTAGTAAAAGACAATGGAACTTGATTATTTTCATAAGCTTCTGTTAATACTTTGAGCATCAGTTGAGCGACGTAGTGTTTGAATGTTTTGAAGAATATAGCACTCAACCCATCTGGCCCAGGGGCTTTCCCAGATGGTAGGTTGTCTATTGCTTTTCCTATCTCCTGCAAGGTAATTGGCAGCTCTAGGCGCTGCTTGATTTCATCGTCAAGTGTTGGCATCAATTGTAAGAAGTTTACATGAAAACCTTCTACAGTCTGGCGCTTGTTACTAAAAAGTTCTGTGAAGTGGTCCACAAAGGCGTTCTGAATATCTCCTGGATCGCTGGTAATTGCGTCTCCGTATCTTATCTTTCTGATTTCTTTCTGGCAAGCGTACCGTTTTTCGTCCGCGAGCGCTCGCTTTGTAGGCGTTTCACCTACCAACAATTTTTCGGGCCTTGCACGTACGACAGCAGCTTTATATTTTTCTGTGTCATTGCGTTCCAGTTCGCATTTCACATCTCTGATTTCTTTTGTGAACATTCCAGGAGCCGTGCTTTCCATGTTCAGCAAGCATTCCAGTTCAGCGTGCAGGGTTCTTTCTTTTTCTTTCTCTTTATACCTAATTACACTGCTCCTTTCTATTGCTTTAATCTTCACCTGCTCTTTGAATCTTTCCCATTCCATTGCAAAAGAAACTGGTTGGGCAATAAGAATGTTCTCAAAATCAGACTTAATTTTCATCTCGAACTCTTCATCCTCCAAAAGTTTGGCATTCAGTTTCCACAGGTGCCAGTTAAAGCGTGCTTTCCTGCTCTTTTTTCCAAAAGTGGCACTCACAAGGCAATGATCACTGAATGTCACTGGTTGTACATGATAACTAGAGCATAAGGGAACAAGGTCAACTGACACATATACTCTGTCCAATCGCGCATGACTATCCCAATGAAAGTGCGTGTATTCCGGACAGCTCCCAGTGGAGAACACACTGCCAATATCATCTAAGCTGTAGTCACTAACAAATGCGTTCAGCATTTCAGCACTCTTATTTCTGAATTTTCTGCACTTAGCTCTGTCAACAGCCATGCACACGCAATTGAAGTCCCCAAGAACAACCAAACTTTTGTCGGACTTGAACCATGACTCCAAGGATTCAAAAAAATTCTGACGCTCTCTTTCCACATTCGGAGCATATACACAAATAACACGCCAACATAATTAAGAAAAGGTAAAATCAACAACCAAAAGACGGCCAGTTTCACAAGAAAAAACCGACTCCACGCCTATACCCAAAGTGTTGCGAATAAATAAGAGGCATCCACCAGATGCACCTACAGAATGGCAAACGCACACATGAAAATTTGACTGAAAAGGAACCACCTGCGGCCGGCATGTTCCTCTGACTCTATCTTAGACTCTTGGACTGCTATCAGGTCTAGATCATTGTCTAAAAGGAGGCGGTGAAGCTGGTACTGCCGCCGTCTTGCTCCAAGCCCTCTGACATTCAGTGTGGCTACACGAAGTGGTGTGTCCAGCTTAAATACCATGTGTTATAGAGAGAGAAAACACGCTTCTGGCCGTCGCGTTCCTACCTCCGTGGTCGGTGTGGCTTTCGTCGGTGGACGGTCCGCATCGTCCGCATGACCATGCGGCTTCCCAAGAAACGTCCGGTGGCGATTGGAAGCACGTCGGAGGAGCAACCTCGATTTTTTTTTTCGAACACAGACATATCGCCGCTGCCGGACCATCTTGAAGATAATCGACGAAGAGTTGACATTCACACCAACACGGTCTCACTAGAGCTAAGGAGGCGGTTTACCCGCCTGCCGCGTGTCGGCCGAAAAGTTCGGCCGTGACTTTAGCGTCGAGCGTCTTCGGCGGCGGTTCATCATTGCCCCCATCAGGCGGCATCTTCTCGCCTACGCTCTCGTCATGCGACCGCTTCGCAGCTGTCATAGCGGCCTCTTCCTTGCTTGTGTCCATGGCGACGTTGCCATCACTCTCCACGCTGCTCGGGGTGTCGAACGGGACTTCCGTCGCGTCCGTCACCTTGCCACTGTCGTCTTGTTGAGAGCCATGCTCCACTGATGCTGCAGCTGCTACTTGACTGGTCGTCGTCGTCACCTTTTTTTGAAGAGGCGTCAACGTAGGTCCATCTTTCACAACTGGTTGCCCAGTTGTTTTGGCTGCCTCTTCCGCGTCCGCTTCATCCATCAGACGTTCGGACGCATCTTCACTGGTCCCAGGTCCTGCGATGTTCGCGTAAGTGCGAGAACACTGGCCTTCTTCATGGCCAAAACGCCGACAGGTTCCGCAACGCGGGACTCGGCACTCCCGACGAATGTGGCCCGTACTTCGGCAGCGAAGACACAAAGGGGGTCTTCCGGGTACCACAACGAGTGCCAACTCACCGCCGACGTTCAGGTGGTGAGGCAAATCGTCAAGTTTAACACCGGCCTTCAACTTCAGGGTGACGAGCATTGTGGTCGACCCCTTCCCTGAGACGCCTTTCACGCGCCAGCGTTCCCGGGCCACTTCTGCGACCTTCCCGTACGGCGCAAGGGCAACACGCACGTCCTCGTCGGGCGCGTACGTTATGGAGCAACCAATGGAGCTTGAGGCGCACGTCCTGGTTCGTCGGGTCGATCACTAAGCAGCGGCGTTCCTTCACGAGCAGCTCACCGACGCCTGCAATCTTCCGCGCTGCATCGACATCCTTCATTGTGATAGCCCAGACGCGGCTCATGCGATACGCCCTGGGAGCAGCGCATGCTGGGCTAACGCGTCTCGGAAGTCTTCCACCCGGTAAGGGCGGGCCGTGATGTCGGCGTGCAAAAAAAACGGTATTTAAAACAAAACGCCCTGTAGGCAGACCTGGCAGAACAACCTGGTAGGAACTTTCGTGTTCAGTAACCCTCTTTCCACGGCCAGACAAGGCCGCCGAAGCCGCTCCTACGGAGCCCATGATCGCACGTCCGAACACTGCGGTGGCCGGACGTGAAGACCCAACCACGCCACGCCAGCTCGATGGTTTGCAATGGTTTGCAATGAACAAAGGCGCGTCTAGTGAATACGGTGTCTTTGTTCACTCCCATCTTCCTCCCTTCCCGTTGCGGCTAGGTTCAGGTGTCCACCGCTGTATGCGAGCCAGATACATTTCCTTTCCTCAAAAACCAATTTACCGATGAGCAAGGCGTGTTGACGGGTGTCCACCGAGATATGCGAGAAAGTTACTGCGTAATTTCCTTTCCTCAAATACAAATTTTCTTCATTACGGCCCCTCTTCTTTCACTCCCACTTCCTCCCTTCCTCTACGGTGCGGTTCAGGTGTTTACCGAGATGGCAGAGAATTACTGCTCGACTTCCTTTCCTCAAAAAGCGTTGCGTTCAAAGGGCAAGGCATCGCGCCGAACGGGTGGTGGCGTTCCGTGGACGCCCTGGCAGCGCGTTACAACACGCTGTCGCGTTCCACTCCTAAATGCGAAGCTTAAGCGTAATTAATTTGCAGTTAATTAGTATTTAGCCGTTAATCAGTAATTATCAATTGATTAGTGATTTGTCATTACTCAGTAATTGGTAATTAATTATGTATGACGTAACCAGTGCCACAGAGGCAGTCAAAGTAGCGCGGAAAACGCATTCGCCTCTACGCACTTTAGACAGTCAAAGTGCCCCTCAATTTTTTGCAGCGTTTCGATGGAGGCGAAATGCAAAAGGAGCCTGTGTGCTGTGCGATGTACGTGCACGCTAAAAAATTGCTGAGGCTCAGCTTGGCTAAGCCTGGGGAATGCGAAGCATATTAGTGGCTAGGCTTGGTAATACATGGCTTTCCTTGATTGAATACTTGGTCATTTTAATACAACCACTAGAAGCCTTCGTCGTGGGGGAAGACAACGGCATGGCTACAGCGGAACGCCGACTAACCCCGAGACGCGCGTTGGGTGAGCGCCTGGATTGCCACGGAAGCCGCGTCTGCCTGCCCGGTGGAGCGAGCGTTTCACCTACACCGAGTGTGAACGCGAGTTCGAAATGTGCGGGAATGCGCGGGTGTGACGGCTAGGGGTCCCACGGCGACGGCGCGAGGTGGAGGCCGGCTCTCTCATCCGATGTCACGTGGTGTGACGTCACGGTGTCACGTGGGGGTCCCACGGCGACGGCGTGAGTGGTAGCTCTAGCAATATGCTTCGCATAAAAATCCCAGGTGGTCGAAATACTTCTGGAGATGTCCACTACAGCCTCTGCTTCTGTCTTCCTTCTTTCGCTCCGTTCTTTATTCCTCCCTTAACGGCGCATACCCGCCGCGCGGTGGTGGTGGTGGTGAAAAACATTTTTAATACTCAGAGAGAGTTTGGGGATCAGAAGACCCCGCTACATGGTCGGTATCCTTAGTCCGCGACACCGCACGACGAGGCCCCGTTTCGCGCCCGCTTTACTAGAGCCCTTTGGGACTCCAGGGTGGAGCAGTTGAGGAGGGCAGTCTCCCATGCCTCTCGAGTGGGGGTGGGGGAAGGAGGAAGGTGAGGATTCTGAGTACATGCCCACACCATGTGAAAGATATCGCAGATCTCTCCACAGTGCGGGCAGCGCCCATCTGTGTTCGGGTCGAAGTGTTTTGCTATGGCAGGACAGAGAAGAGTTCCTGTCTGCAGGCGCCGCAGAGTTCGCTCCTCCGCCTTACTCAGCCCCTTGGCAGGTGCCGGGTATACAGGCGGTGGCTGTCGCAATAATGAATTAGGATTTCGCGGAACCGCAGAAGTGGTTTTTGAGCTTCTGAGCCAGGAGAGCTAGGATCCACCGCGTTCCCCCGCCGCGCGGCTGCTCAGCCGGAGTACCAAGGTTCGAATCCGGCCGCGATGTCCTGGTCGGATGAAGGCGAAATGCGAAAGGCGCCCGTGCCCTGTACGAGGTGAATGCATGTTGAAGATCCTCGGGTGGTCGAAATTTTAATGCAAATGCATTACATGGCTATGTCGCGTCAGTAAAGTGCCCGCAAATCTTGTCCGCACAATTACGTAGTTCTCTAGAGGTATATGTGTTTAGTTTGGTTTGGTTTGGTTTTATGGGGTTTAACGTCCCAAAGCGACCAAGGCTATGAGAGACGCCGTAGTGGAGGGCTCCGGAAATTTCGACCACCTGGGGTTCTTTAACGTGCACTGACATCGCACAATACACGGGCCTCTAGAATTTCTCCTCCAAAGAAATTCAACCGCCGCGGCCGGGATCGAGCCCGCGTCTTTCGGGTCAGCAGCCGAGCACCATAACCACTGAGCCACCGCGGCGGTATATGTGTGAATGTGGGATTGTAGTATATAGTGCGTGATAAAACGTTGATGTGGGAAAAGTTTGGTTGATGAGGTGTAGTTAGTGAATTAATTGAACGCGAAAAAACGCTAAAAGAAACACTTAGACGTCAAATTAGCCATGGACGTCGATATAGTACATAAACGTCAGAGCAGCCACGGACGTCGGAATAGTGTGTAGACATTTCGCTTTCGTATTGCTTCAGAGCGGTTCGTCGCAGTGATCTCAGTCTTTACGGAGCCCTCCACTACGGCACTTCTTTCATTCCGAACTACCTTCAATCACAGCGCGGTTGAGGTGTCCACCAAAAAGCGAGATAGTTATAGCGTCCCGTTATTTCCCCCTAAGCAATTTTGGTTTTACGTCAGCTATAAAGAAAACTACGTCACAATGACATGGCCTAAAGAACAAAAGGAAGTACACAGTAAGCATAGCGCGCACCGTGGGATGCAATCGTGATATTTTATGGTGGCCGAACGTGAACCCGGGCGCTGGCTGCACTGCTGTAGCAACCGAAACGCGATAGCACGAAAGTAGGCTTACTTTCGAAACGAGGTTTCAGTTTAGTTCACGTTCGCGATTGAGGAGGAAGAAGAGCGCCCGTTGCCTGATCACTTGCTCGGCACGCAGCTCGCGCTAGGAACAGGGCCCGTTAACATTAAGAGCCAGTGGTTGGCTTCGACACGACTGTGCTGTCGAGTCAGCGTTGTTCCGTCGTCGTACGCACCTTCGGAAGCTCTCGGGCATAGCGGCGTCCGTACGAGGTAAGCACTGAACGCTCGCTCGACGGTTGCGCTGGCTTGGGCCGCCTGCAGTTTAGGCTTGGCGTGCACTGACACCGAACTCCGTGAGGCTCGCGCTCTTGAGATCCCGCTGACCCATGAATAGCCGGGTTGGAGGGGCAGGCCCACACCATGTGATATGTGTCAGAAGACACTGCACTACAGTGTGGGCAGCTGCCGTTAAAGGAGGGGTCAAAATGCTTTAGTGCTGCCGGGCACGGAAATGTATTGGTGAGAAGGCGGAGAAGGAGCCGCTCATCCGCCTTCTACAGGCCTTTACATGGGCGATGGTAAAGGCGATGACTGTCTTGATAATACGTTGTAATAGCTTTGAAGGTATAGATCGGATTAGGATCAGGTTCCTGATAGTATGGGGAGGAGAAAACAGCCCGGTGAGAGAGCGCGCGGGCGGCTGCGTAACCCGGGAGGACTGGGAGGCGACCCTGCTCGGCTGCCACCACTTACAGGCCCAACAAGCCTTCGTCGGGCGCGCCCGCGCGGCGGCCACCGCCGCTGGGGTTGCATACTAGGTACCTCCACCTAGTGCGTGTGAGGATCAGTCCCTTACGGGCTGATCCAAACATACCTCCTGTCCCTTCTTAATAAATGTTTTCACCACCACCACTACCCATGAAAGACCGAAACTGGAAATGCTGGAAGCGTTAACAGCGGATGGTGTCTTCAGCTGAGACGCACTGCCTCCGTGCCGGTGCGCAGGAAGTGACGTCAAATACTACACGAGTGGCACGTCACCTTGCACATCAGCCGAACGTGCGAAACACTCACAGAGTGTCGTTGCTCTTCCTGCCGTCTGTTAACCGAGGCCTCCGAGACCCTCGTCAATGATCTCAGAGGCTATTCCTACGAGCGGCCGACGCCAACTAGAGCAGTCAACAGTTTGCACAATTAGCAACAGCCTTTTCAGAACAGTGCTCAGTGCCGCGCTTGTAACAGGCGTTGATAGAATCGCCGGGAAACGCGGGATTCACGAGCCTGATCGTGAGGTACTGCGATTAATTATGGGGGCGCAGGTTTGTAAGACACCACAACAAGGCGTTATTCTTGCCGGTTTCGATCCATACGCCTTTAGAGCTTCAGATAGAGTAATTTTCGAAAATATCAGCAGGTGATCCTCAATCTGCTAAGCGCCCCACATTGTCGCTTTATTGATATCCTTTAGCCTGCGCATACGTTGACAAAATGTTCGATGTTATAAAGTGCAGGCATGCCGGGTGAACAGCATATGCCGTTCGCTGCAGGCAGAACTTGCAAGACTAAAAATATTGACAAACCTTTAATTTCCTCATAACGGAAGGCACATTGCTTGCCGGCCGGTGGCTGCGTGGTTGCAGCGCGAATAAATGCATTGCAGCTGCTGTAATATTCAACATTTTTTAAAAATGTGCCCACTTGTAATGATCCGTCCGTTTTTCCACTTCGTCGATGCTGCGTCAACCAACGAGCGTGAACAGCGTCGTCTGCTAGCGCGCGCTGCACGACGGGATTGCACCGCGCTCCACCGTCGGTCTCCACGGTGGCGCGGTGGCACGCACGCGTGTCGTGCTCGTCCCACCCGAACGTACGGCACTGCACCAGTGGCATCCAGCCGAACGTGGGGCACCGCACGAGTGCGTGGAAAACTCCACGAGTGCCGTCAGCCGAAGACACCATAGTTTCTAAATATTGCACGAGAATGCATGGCGTTAGATAATCTTCCGCCATCTATGTGAGCTGGCGACAACTAACGGGGGCGCTGTTTCCGGTTTTGTAAAACCAGTTTTCGATTTCCCGTCATGTTTCCTGCAAAAAGCGGCACGACTACATGCGTCGCGATATCGTGAATATCGTCATGTTCGTTTTGCTTTATGGGGTTTAACGTCCCAAAGCGGCTAAGGCTATGAGTGACGCCGTAGTGGAGGGCTCCGGAAATTTTTTCGACCACCTGGAGTTCTTTAACGTGCACTAACTTCGCACTGTGCACGGGCCCCTAGAATTTCGCCTCCATTGAAATTCGACCGCCGTGGCCGGGATCTAACCCGCGTCTTTCGGGCCAGCAGTCGAGCGCCGTAACCACTGAGCCACCGCGGCGGGTCTTTTTACACTGAACGCGCTGAACTCGTTGTGTTATAAGTTCCGTCGGTTCTTTTGATCCTCTTTTGCTGTAAACGTTCGCGATGAGGCGAAACGCCCTCTGGCGTTTGTGTGGGCCATTCTGGTTGGTTGGTTGGTTGGTTGATGGGGTTTAACGTCCCAAAGCGACTAAGGCTATGAGAGACGCCGTAGTGGAGGGCTCCGGAAATTTCGACCACCTGGGGTTCTTTTACGTGCACTGACATCGCACTGTGCACGGGCCCCTAGAATTTCGCCTCCATTGAAATTCGACCGCCGTGGCCGGGATCTAACCCGCGTCTTTCGGGCCAGCAGTCGAGCGCCGTAACCACTGAGCCACCGCGGCGGGTCTTTTTACACTGAACGCGCTGAACTCGTTGTGTTATAAGTTCCGTCGGTTCTTTTGATCCTCTTTTGCTGTAAACGTTCGCGATGAGGCGAAACGCCCTCTGGCGTTTGTGTGGGCCATTCTGGTTGGTTGGTTGGTTGATGGGGTTTAACGTCCCAAAGCGACTAAGGCTATGAGAGACGCCGTAGTGGAGGGCTCCGGAAATTTCGACCACCTGGGGTTCTTTAACGTGTACTAACTTCGCACTGTGCACGGGCCCCTAGAATTTCGCCTCCATTGAAATTCGACCGCCGTGGCCGGGATCTAACCCGCGTCTTTCGGGCCAGCAGTCGAGCGCCGTAACCACTGAGCCACCGCGGCGGGTCTTTTTACACTGAACGCGCTGAACTCGTTGTGTTATAAGTTCCGTCGGTTCTTTTGACCCTCTTTTGCTGTAAACGTTCGCGATGAGGCGAAACGCCCTCTGGCGTTTGTGTGGGCCATTCTGGTTGGTTGGTTGGTTGATGGGGTTTAACGTCCCAAAGCGACTAAGGCTATGAGAGACGCCGTAGTGGAGGGCTCCGGAAATTTCGACCACCTGGGGTTCTTTAACGTGCACTAACTTCGCACTGTGCACGGGCCCCTAGAATTTCGCCTCCAAAGAAATTCAACCGCCACGGCCGGGATCGAACCCGCGTCTTTCGGGACAGCAGCCGAGCACCATATAGCCACCGCGGCGGCTGTGTGGGCCATTCTGTTTTGCGGCTTCAGCCGCATCAGTGGTTGAGTAGCTGCCGTTTTGCCGAGATCGTCGTGCGAAATTGTTTAGTTCGCCGTGACGGAGTTATGAAAGGCCGTCTTGATACAGGGTTTCCTTCGTTGAAGGCGAGTTATTGCCCGCGACGATTCAGTACTAGCTGTGCCTGCCTATGCCTAAACGGAGAATGGACATAATAGAGAGTTGAAGGCAGATCATGTTTTTGTGAGCGCAAAAAAAAAAGTGCCACGCACGCGAGTTGTTTTAGTTTGCACGTAGCACCAGACAGCTGACAGTGCAAGTATTTCAGTTGTTGCGCATGGAAGTAGACACGTCTCGAGTAGTTTCACTGCGTCGGTGGCTCAGTGGTTAGGGCGCTCGGCTACTGAGCCGGAGTACCCGGGTTCAAACCAAGCCGCGGCTGCCGCGTTTCGATGGAGGCGGTACACAAAAGGCGCCCGTGTGCTGTGTTGTTTTTGTTGCGACTGAGAGAAGAATGAAAAGGAAAATGCACGGGCCTGCCAATTGGCTCAAGCCGAGCCACCACCGCTGCCACGTGCAGATAGAGGAGAGTTAAAAGATCAGGGGAAAGAGAAAAAGGAAAGAAAAGACGCGCGTCGCAGCAACAATCGCGTCTGCCGAAGCGGACGCTGGCTGAAGAAACAGATAAGCGGCCGTAGCCGCGCTTCGTCACCACCTCCCCCGTGTGCTGTGCTGTGTTGTGACTGAGAGAAGGATGAAAATGAAATTGCACGGGCCTGCCTACTGGCTCGAGCCAAGCCACCACCGCTGCCACGTGCAGATAGAGTAGAGTTGAGGAAAGGATAGTTGAGGATAGAGTAGAGGAAAGAGAAAAAGGAAAGAAAAGACGCGCGTAGCAGCAACAACTGCGTCCGCCGGAGCGGACGCTGCTGAGCGATGTCAGAGTACGTTAAACATCCCCGGTGGTCGAAATTATTCCGGAGACCTCTACTACGGCACCTCTTTCTTCTTTCACACCCACCTTCCTCCCTTCCCCTACGGCATGGTTCAGGTGTCCACCGAGATATGTGACAGATATACTACGATTTCCTTTCCTCAAAAAACAATTTACCATTTTTACCACCACGTAGCTTAAAGCACGATTGAGGTGTCCACTGTTCCAAGCGGGCAGTTATCCGCCTTCCCTCTGCTTTCTAAGCGTTCGCTCCATTTGTTTCACTGCCTAAAGCGCGTCTAAGGTGTACACTGCTGGTTAGAACGGACAACGGCGACGCCGCAAAACACAGAAACGGGCGCCAGAGAGCTGCGCTCTAGAGGGGCGGTTGGGGGGAGGGGTCCGGAATAATTTCGAACACATGGGGATCTTACGAGCGCTGACATCGCACAGCACACGGGCGCCTTTTGTGTTTGAAAATTGAAAGTTGATTTTTGAGGAAAAGAAATGGCGCAGTATCTAGCTCACATATCTCGGTGGACACGTGAACCACGCCCTAAAGGAAGAGGCAAAGGAGGGAGTGAGATCAGAAAGGGAGAAAGAGGTGCCGTAATGTAGGGCTCCGGAGTAATTTCGACCACTTGGGGATCTACTGACAACGCACAGTACACGGGCGCCTTTTGTGTTTGAAAATTGAAAGTTGATTTTTGAGGAAAAGAAATGGCGCAGTATCTAGCTCACATATCTCGGTGGACACCTGAACCACGCCCTAAAGGAAGAGGCAAAGGAGGGAGTGAGATCAGAAAGGGAGAAAGAGGTGCCGTAATGTAGGGCTCCGGAGTAATTTCGACCACTTGGGGATCTTTAACGTGCACTGACAACGCACAGTACACCGGCACCTTTTCAGTGCTGATTGCGATATGTTTCAGGCCGACTGTCACAGACCAGTGGAATGTGTCTCGTCAGGAATTCTCTCGGGGCTGGGGAATTGGGCGAACGAAGAGGACACTGGAATTCCAGGAGGAGTGGAAAGTTCTAGAGCGGTGGTACGGGTGCGATGTTTTTTCTTAAAAGTGGAGAGTCAGGCATAGCCGACTCGGCGACGCCTGTCACGGAAGACATTAACCTTTTGCGTTCCCTCCTGCTCTCCCGCGCGGCGCTCCGAGGGAACTTCGCGGGTTAATGCGTCCCCTCTGCCCCGTCGTCACCGCGTTGGCAAAAGCGCCCCGATGATGAGGGAAAGGGAAGAAGTATGCTATCTGCCGGCCCGTCCAGGTTGCAGCGAGCGGTTGGGACAGTCGGGAGGAAATAGGCAGCTGAAGAGGTTGGGTGGGGTGTCTGCGGGCGTGGAGGGCCGATTTATTGCGCCGAGGTACGCGCGTCCATCGCGCCAGGCCCGCGGCCTTCCAGCCATCGCCGCATCGACAGCCACCCGAACCGGAGGCATCACCGCAGCCCCCGTATGTGAATTGTCCGTCGGACTTTCTGCTTTTTCTAGCTCTAACTTTTTTGTATATTACTTCCTTTCATGCCCTGTACGCCTTCTTGTTCTCTGTAGTTGGATTTGTGTGTTTTTAGTATTGTCTGTCTCCTACTTGTCGCGTTTCGTGTTTTGTATAGTTTTTCGGCTACTGGTGGTGGTAGTGGTTTATTTAAAAAAAAATAAAAAGTGAAGCAAAAGAGTGTTGCCGGCCGCGGCAATTGCTATCGAGCTGCAGGGGAGACGCGCCTCAGCAGTCGGGAAGAGCGGACGTGTCTCACGTCGGCTCCGCCGAATTTTATGATCCTTTCCCGAAGCATTTGCCGAAGCGCTGCGACACCATCTGGCTACACTTCCAGAACAACGAGGAGACCACCCACCCTTGTTCAGGTGGGACCGTTTTCTCAAATCCTTCGAGAATTTGAAGACCAAGCGGATCGCGCGAGTTGCTAAGCCTAACAGTTAGGCCACGACTCAGCTGCCCGCCGCGGCTCCGCGGGCAAATTCTGCCGCAAACCATGACGACCCTGATGGGATACGACCCGGAGGGGATGCAGATTGTCACCATGCCGCAGGCGAAAACCCCAGTTTTCGACAAGGTTACGGAGGCGATTATCCAACGCAAGATAGAAGAGTGGGAACGCGCATCAGCCCGTGACAACCACTCGGCACGGCAGAAAGGTCGAACGCCAGATGGACGCGTCACCGCGGCAGGGGATACGCCGCTGCAGCAGACGCCCCGCACGCAAGTCAAGCGTTGGAAACCTCCTCCGCAGCCGCGTCTGGATAAGCAAGATGCAGTGATCATAATCAAACCTAAAGGAACGCTGGATCTCAGCAAATTCAGGGGAAGCAACGCGGTCGGAAACGCCTTACACATTGCTGCTGGCGTCGACAAGGGCTCAGCCGAGCTCAGCGTTTGGCCCATATGGGAACAGAACATCATCGTCGTCGGGGTGCGAGACGCCCAAATAATCAGAAAGAACCTGGCAATTCACGAAATTCAGCTTGGGGACAAGGCACAGGCAGTGTACTCCTACCTCCGCCCCTCCGACGACACTTGCAAAGGAGTAATACAAGTGGACCCGAGGGTTTCCAACGAAGACATCACGAACGCGCTTCGCTCCCCGGACGCACCAGTGGTGAGCGTGAGAAAATTAGGTTCCTCCAACGTGGCGGCCATCACGTTTGAAGGAAGAAAGGTTCCGTTTCACGTCTTCTACTACGGTGAAGCGGTTCCAGTACGCCTATACAAGAAAACAACGCCAGCCTGCGCACTGTGCGGGAAACTTGGACACCGGGCGGATGTTTGCCCTTGCCCTTCGAAGTCAAGATGTCCGCAGTGCGGTCAGCAAGATGTTCCAGAATCCCACGACTGCCAACCCAAGTGCACGGTCTGCGAAGGTCCACATCCCATGGGGTCGAATCAGTGCAAGTACAAGTACCGAACATCACAAAAAACCAAGCCCAAGACAGGAGAATTCAACCACCGGTCAAGATCCAGGCTTCGGAACCGGTCCGGCAGCAGAGGTTCATCGAGCAGCGGGGACCGACTGACCCGCCAGGACCAGTCCAGCAACAACTCAGCACCACCCGGCTCACGCTCTTCAAGCAATGGACCTGGGACTACCGATAATGTGTCGCACAACAACGGCAGTCGTCCAGCCGAGAAGACAACAGGACCCCATAACAAGGAGCAGCGCAACGGCAGCAGGGTGAGCTGGGCAGATGTAGCTGCCTCCTCCCCCGAAGCGTTGGCTTACAAACGACTTAAAGCAGAGATTGAACAACTAAAATCAGAAAATAGCGCATTGAAACAGCAGTTAGTCATCGCAGTCAATCCAAACAACACATTACCTCCATCGACGCAACAGGCATGTCCGATGGAAGAAGATAGGGCAGAGCTACACCCTCCGTCTCCACACCAGTTAGATGCTAGCACCCCCGAGAGGCAAGCAACTACACCAGACGCACCCCACCAGGCACCAACTCCGCAGGCACCACCATCGCAGGCACTAAAGCAGCAATATACAGAGCACCCCCAAACCCAGGAACGCATCACTCGCTTGGAAAAAACAATTCAAGACCTCATTGAAAATAAATTACAAATTATGATCGAGACGACAATCAAAAGTATGTTCGAATCAGTTATTAAACCCATGATGGAAAACCTCCAACCAGTTTTAATAAGGATGCAATCGCAGGAGATCAGAATTGACCGCAAACTTCAGGAATTATCAGATGTTTCTCACAACAGAGGCACAAAGATGCAGGGTAAAATGGGAACTCGTCGTCTGCCAAGCACTCAGCCAGATCTACAACCTGAGGGCGCACCACATGATGAGGCACAAGTTTCTAGTGTTCAGCATGGCTCCACAACGTAGACATAAACTTACTATCCTACAGTGGAACTGCAGGGGACTAAAACAGAAGAGGGAAACATTACAGCAATACATAGACTCTCATCCCGATACGCCGCAAATAATAGCCCTGCAAGAAGTGAATACGGAGGCTAAGATCAGAGGATACTCAACACATCAAACAAATCCCTCGACATGCATCTTGGTCCACAAATCATGCACGGCAATCACTGTAGACCTTAATCTAGACAGCGACATTGAATATACCTTCATAAAAATACTGCCACAGCACAGAAACAGCAAGGGCACCTATATACTCAATATATATAGTCGCCCCAAACAGCACCGCGTAGCCTTCGACGTGATCTTTCTTAAAGCCCTAAGAGAAGCCCAAAAAGCTCCCCTAGCTATAGTTGGCGACTTTAATGCTTCTAGCCCCCTATGGGGATACCCCAGGGAAGACACGAAAGGCAGAAAACTAGCATCCGCCATCGCTGACATGGCCCTGACCCTACTCACGGACCCGCAGCACCCGACGCGAGTCGGCACCAGCGTAACGCGGGATACTTCTCCCGACCTCACGCTCGTCCGCAATGCCCGCAACTATGAGTGGCTCAATACAGGAGAGACCCTAGGCAGCGATCACTACGTGCTGCAGATCATCTTCGAAAGCAACAAGCACAGCAAACCACGAGGGCAAGCCAGAATTACAGACTGGGAGACATTCAGAAAGGACACCAAACTAACCACATCCGAACAAATAACCAGCTACGAAGATTGGGCGGCTTCCGTTCTCGACCTTAAAGAAAAGCTCACAAAGTCTCTTGCCACCACGGAGGACCACCCAGCTGTTGACAACCACCTCCTACACCTTTGGGAAGCAAGACGTAGTCTTATAAAACGGTGGAAAAAACAAAGACACAATCGGAAACTAAGACTTCGAATAGCCAAGCTTACTATTCAAGCAGACCAATACGCATGGGACCTCGCTCGCACCAATTGGCTAACGAAGTGCGAATCCCTCAAAGGCCGCCTAGACACCAAGGCTACATGGAACCTTCTGCGATGCCTAATTGACCCTCCGAAAGCGAAGAGTGAACAACACAGAAATTTGCATCGAGCCCTATCATGAACTCGTGGATGAACTCACGCGTCGCTATATCTGCACCGCGCGAGACCCACAACCCTACAATAAGGAGTACCGTGGGGAACCGAACGAAGACCTAGACAGAGATTTCACTTCAGAGGAAATCATTGCAGCACTAGCAGATATGCGCCGAGGCACAGCCCCGGGACAAGACAAAATTACTGTCGGACTTCTGGCCAACCTCGGCACGAGGCTCTGCAGCAACTCACGGTTTACATAAACGAATGTTGGCGTACCGGCACCATTCCACAAGCATGGAAAACAGCCAATGTACACTTTATTCCCAAACCCGGCAAGAAAATCAGCATTGAAAACCTGCGCCCCATATCCCTCACGTCGTGCGCAGGCAAACTCATGGAAAAGGCAGTCCACACCCGTCTCTCCAATTATCTTGAGGACAATGAGCTACTGCCACACACGATGTTTGGATTCCGGGCACACTTGTCCACCCATGATGTGCTTCTGCAAATCAAACGTGAAGTCATTGATCCCGCACGCACAAACAGTAACCGAGCGCTTCTAACACTTGACCTCAAGGGAGCGTTTGACAATGTCAAACACTCCACAATCCTCAACAACCTCCACAGCATGAACTGCGGGCAGCGAGCCTACTCGTACATCTGCGATTTCCTTACGGACAGAACCGTCAACATCAGCACCGGCTCAAAACACACAACGCAAGTGAAGATGGGCACGAGAGGCACTCCGCAAGGGGCAGTACTATCCCCACTTCTCTTCAACATTGCACTCCTAAATCTCCCACCTCTTCTCAATCAGGTACAGGGCATACGCCACGCCCTGTACGCTGATGATATAACCATCTGGACAACCACGGGAAGTATGGGAATGATTGAAGAACAACTACAAACCGCGGCGACAAAAGTTCAAAATTATGCCCGGGCGTGTGGACTAACGTGCTCACCCGAAAAATCCGAACTGATAGTCTTCCGTCAACGCAAGAATCAAGACACCATCAATATCCGCGTAGACAACTCACCCATCAAGGAAGTTCAGACCATGAAGATACTGGGTCTGTACATAAATAACAACGGCAACAACCTTCTTTCCCTCCAGAAACTACGGCTCGTGAGCGAGCAAGTCGCCAGGATGATCGCCAGGATAACGACGCGCAAATCGGGGATGCGAGAAGACGATACTCTGCGACTGGTGCAGGCTTTCGTTGTAAACCGCGTCGTCTACGTAGCGCCCTACCTCCGCCTTAAGAAGCGTGACATCAAAAACCTCGACATCATAATCAGAACTGCCTACAAGAAGGCCCTGGGACTCCCTCTTGCGACATCGACGGACCGGCTCTTGCGACTGGGTGTGCACAACACGATCGATGAGCTGATAGAGGCACACCTTACGGCGCAGGTGGTACGGCTCTCCACAACTCGAACTGGCCGACAAGTCCTGAGTGATTTAAACATCAATTGCCCCCGACAGCTAGACACCAAAACCGACATCCCAGCCTCATGGAGAGGACAACTCAAGGCAGCTCCACTACCCAGGAATATGCACCCTGATTTTCACCAGTCAAGACGACAAGCACGAGCCGAAGCCATGAAAAGACACTACGGCGGGCGCGAGGGCGTGTTCTATGTCGATGCTGCGGGTCCCGAGCAGGGAATGACGGCCGTCGCGGTAGTGCACCAAAATACAACAGTCGACGGACTAGTACTGGCTAGCCAGGACATACTGGCTGCGGAAGAAGTGGCGATTGCTCTAGCTGCAACACACACTAGCTCAATATACATTCTCACAGATTCACAGACAGCGTATCGCAATTACCTCAGGGGCAGGGTCGCACCGCTAGCAGCTAAAATCCTGCAAGATAGCTACATCCGTGGCTACCAACCCACACACAAACACTTAATATGGGTACCAGGTCACCAGGGCATCCCAGGGAACGAGAGCGCACATGCCTCAGCCCGAGCATTTCTCCCCCGGGCACCCAGTGCGGATGCCGTGGAACCTCCTACCCCACTACTAACTTACAATGACATACTTCAGCACTTAAGATTATCCCGTCGGGTCTACCCTCCGCCGGCTAAGACACTAGATAAAGGGGAGGAACAACACCTCCGAAAGCTACAGACCAACACTTACAACAACCCACGAAGACTACATGCCATAGACCCGGAGTCATTTGGCTCACAATGCAAATTTTGCGGCGAGAAGGCGGACCTGTACCATATGGTATGGGCCTGCCAACGAAATCAGGCGATCACTGTTAATAACCAGCCAACGCAGGAGGGGTGGGAGGCAGCTCTGTCCAGCTCGGACGGAAAGAGTCAAAAGCAACTCATCGAAAGAGCCCGGACAGCAGCCTACGCCAATGGGGTTCCGGACTGAGAGCTCCAACCACGGCTACAACCTCCTAAACCATTTCATTAAAATATTTTCACCACCACCACCGAGCTGCAGCCGGCGGAAACGAAAGGGAAAGGGAGAGGTTAGTGAGGAGAAGTATAGAGGGGAGCGACAGCAAGAAAGGACAGGGGAGAGCTTTGTACACTATTTACAAAATACAAAAGTAATCAAGTTCGCGCCGCTCGCGCGCTAATGTCCAAGCATTGTCCGAAAATAGGTGCGCGCGAGCGGCCACTGCGCACAATCACTTACACAAGAAGTAAACTGTATGTACATAGCTGCGCGCACGTAGCGTCCTGTCTCGGACTAATCGCGCGCGCGGCACACTGCACTAGCGGCCGGGGTGGGGCGGCCGGCCGCGTATACCGTCCGAGGTAGCACCAACGGAGCGTTCGTAGCACGCGTGCACTACCTGGCGAAGAGCAAGCGGGAAGTCAAGCCTGCCTGCTCGATGAACACACAGAGGCTCAATTTTTTTCGGCTACTCCTCTGTTCGTTTTTACCTGTTTTTGTGTTTCCTTGCATGCGATTAAATATTTGTTTTAACCCATCAACCCCTTGAGTTCCTATTGGAGGACCGACGCACCGACACACGTGCACCACGCACGGGCTGACCGACCTCAACAAATAAACGTTGCACAACGCTCGCTTTTAGGCCACAGGGGAGCGTAAAGCGGCCCCTGTGCCTCAACGGCTTGCACCAGGAGCCGGTTGACGGGCGATAGTTGTGACACCGACCTAGTAGGGGAGGTGATGACTTTGTCGTGAAATGTGCGGTTTCCTGGGAGTCTTTGTGGACTGATGTGATGGCCTCGGCAACTCCGTCATTGACTCCGTGGTCTTCTAGGGCGAGAGGGCTGGCGGTAGGCGTACGGGCCAGTTGTGCGAATGCTGGCCGTAGGATGGGAATGGCGCAGGAAGGTGTCTTGTGGAGCCAGCTGTTTGACTGTGGCCGGCGTCTGTGCAGGCCACCGCCGCAGTGGTGGAAGTGGTGGAAACGTTTGTTGCCAGTGATGTAAATAGTGGGGCGAAGCCCCCTACATGGCACTTGGATGCCCCCTCAATGTGAAGAGGCACCCTTACAACGCGAAGGATAGCCCCTGGAGCGCAATCCGGCGCTGGTCTTGAGTGGACGAGCTGGTCAGAAGAGACCCCCAGTAAGACTCCGCCACGGTTGGTGATGGGGGATGAGGGAAGGTGGGGCATGTGAGGAGGGTGTGTAAGAAGTCTCCTGGTTTGCCGCGAAGTTTGCATGAGGACGGGATTGGTCTGGATATCGGGCATGCAGTAGTATTGGGTATGGAGCAGCCCGGGTTTGTCCCCGGGTAGCATGTGTCGGGTGCATTCGAGCGCTTGCGTTAGTCAACGACTTGAAACTGACGCAAGACGCAAAGCTTTTCCGCTTTCAACACTTAACTCGACAAATATTTAACATTAGCATGCCCTACGATGACCAAGAGGCTCTCGGCGTCTCGCGTTCCGAGCGCAATGCTGGTCGAACGCTAGAAACGCTACTTGCCTCGCGACAGTGCCAGTCGCGACGCTTCTTAAACCCAGGTCAGTCGCGTTCGGCAGTGCTGTTCTTTGAGACGTGTCGCTTCGCAGTTATTCCTCGGTGACCTCTAAGACCTAGACATTGAGAGCGAAGTCCCAGGCGGACGACGATGACCTCTCTCAAGCTTAGGAGCGCTGGATTCGTCGCAGGGCGTCTCCTCGGCTACCCCGGGTACTGCGGGCATCTCGGCGCGGCGGATCACCTCGCCGGAGTGGACGCCGCCATGATGCCGGGTCCGATGGGCACGGTGGCGGCCGACATGCTGGCGCCCACGCTTCCCCGTCAAACGGTGTACGTGTTCCCGCCTCTGGGCCAGTTCGACCCACGCTGCGTGCGCCTGGTCACCCGGGGTCGGGACCCGGCGACGGCGGTCGCCTGCCTGCTCGGATTCTTCAAGGTGGTCTGCGAGGCCGGCTACCGACATGTATGTACTACCACCAGTCGATTTTGTGTATTCGGTGGCTGCTTTCTATAGAGTCGGGATCGATCCAGGCCGCTGCGGCCGAATTTCCACGGCGAAATACATTAGTCGCTCGCGTACTGTGCGACACCAGCGCACGGTGGTCGCAGTTATTCCTTAGGCTCTCACTATATACGGCGTGGCCCCGCCGCGGTGGCTCGGTGGTTATGGCGCTCGGCTGCTGACTGAAGAGACGCGGGATTCATCCCGGCCGCGGCGGTCGAATTTCAATGGAGGCGAAATTCTAGAGGACCGTGTACTGTGCGATGTCAGTGCACGTTAAAGAACCCCAGGTGGTCGAAATTTCTGGAGCCCTTCACTACGGCGTCTCTCATAGCCTGAGTCGCTTCGGGACGCTAAATTACCACAAAACAAAACAATGCCATACTGGCCATACCGTGCCATACCATACCGCATACTGCACGGTAGCACATTCTGTATTCTCCTCTGAAAAAATTCAGGGGGCACTTTGGCCCTCTAAAGTGCTGCAAGGCGAAAGCGTTTCCTGGTTATTTTTCATATTTATTTTGTATTTATTTTTTGCTCCTTTTCTTGATTTCACTGTTTTTTATTTTTATTTTCACATCTTATTTTCATTTTGTTCTTATATTTGTTTATTTTCTTAATTTTATTTTTTATTTTCCTTTTCATGACTTTACTCCTTTTATTTCATTTATGAAGCCCATGCATTCACTAGATGCGCCTTTATTCATGCTGGAACCTTGAGCCTTTTAAGCAGTGACGCCGAAAGGCGGACCAATCTGCCGACACGTCTGTCGACACTTCTGCCGACGCGTCTGTCGACACGGCTGCCGACGCGTCTGCCGACACTCCTGCCGACGCGTCTGCTAACGACAGTATGAGGCATTAAAGGCTTTCGCCTTAAAAATGTAAATTGTCCTTAAATGTGTAGAAAATTAATAGTTTTTTGGGAAAGGAAATGGAGCAGTAACTGCCTCACTTCTCGGTGGACACGTGAACCGCGCCGTGAGAGAATGGAGGAAGGTGGGAGGGAAAGAAAGATTGAATGAATGAGCTGTTTATTTAGAGAGGCAGGCTCAAGGCCGTTTGTTGGGGAATCGGATTGTTAAGGAAAGGAAAAGTAGGGTTTACTGATACATGAAAGGACGGCATGGGTGGTCTAGCCACGTTTTACACTGCTTTGTAGAGGCCACTTAGCATATTTGCCAATATCTTCCCACGTGCCTTTCGCTCCGGCTCTGGTCAATGCACGAAATCCCTCGTCATCGGTGAGAAAACCATGCTTGGCGACGAGGTCGTCGCGTCCCTTGCGCAAGAATGAAGGGTGCTGTAGTGGTGGGCGCCGGAATAATTTCGTCCAGCTGGGGATCTTAGAACGTGCACTGAGATCGCACAGCACGTGGGCGCCTTTCTGCGTGGTAGTGTAGGTGGAACTACCATGCGTTCCACCTACACTACCATCGCGGTCGGGTTCTCCTCTGTATTCCAAATATTGGTGGTCTTTGGGTATATCGTTCCGGTGCTCAGCCCGAGGTCGCGGGATCGAATCGCAGCCGCGGCGGCGGCGTTTCGATGGAGGCGAAAGGCAAAAGCGCCCGTGCACTGTGCGATGTCAGTGCACGTTAAAGAACCCCAGGTGGTGGAAATTATTCCGGACCCCTCAACTACGGCACCTCTTTCTCTTCTTTCACTTCCTCATTTGTCCCTTCCTTACGGCGTGGTTCGGGTGTCCACCGAGATACGCGAGACAGTTACTGCGCCAATTCTTTCATAAAAATAAAGTTTTCAAATACCAGTTTTCATTTTTGCATACATTCCGGACCACAAGATAAGCGTTCGCAAGTCTGACGGACTGCTTTCCTTGCATAGGGGCAATGGGAACGTCTGAAAACATTCTTTACAGTATCAGGGGTAGAGGGCATTCCTCGACCACGAAGGTAAATGCGCTGTGGCGTTCGATGAAAACTGGTTCGATGACGGCTAGTCGTTGGCTCGGACCTTGGCCCGTTGGGCTCTTGTTAAAAACGCGAACGCAACAGGTTTATTAATCGTGCTATGTTAATAACGGAAGCACTAGTACGAGATCAAGGTAACTTTTTAGTCTGAAAGCACTTTCTGCTGCCTTTTCAGCTAAAGCCGTGGGATGAGTGAAGCCGTCCGGCGGGTCACGTGACTCAATTTGCGACGACTGTAAAAACAGCTTTGAAGAGATTTGGCAATGGCCCTGACGGTTGGGCATGTGATTATGACATACCCTAACATGGTCCGTGGCCATATATTTGACGTTGAGGTGACCTTGGTCGAAATTACTAAAATTGAATAGTGGGAGACCCGGGTTCGAACCCGACCGCGGCGGCCGCGTTTCGATGGAGGCGAAACGCAAAAGGCGCCTGGGTGCTGTGCAATGTCAGTGCACGCTAAAGATCCCCCGGGGGTCGAAATATACCAGAGACCTCCACCACGGCACTTTTTTCCTGTCCTCTTTAACTCCCTCCTTTATCCCTTCCCTTACGGCGCGGTTCGGGTGTCTGCCGAGATATGTGAGACAGTTACTGCGTCATTTCCTTTCTTCAAAAACCACTTTTCGATTTCTAAAGACAGTATGACAGTCCCCAAGGTGGCCCATGCCAAAATGTAGCGTGAACCACCCGAAATTTGACTTTGAAGTGACATTGGCCGAAATCGACTTTGGACGGTGGGTTTCTGAGAGGTAGTATTGCACGTCCCCAACGTGGCCCATGCCCAGATATGGAGTGACCTACTCGAAATTTACTCGATGTAACCGAGGCCGAAATCGACGAAAATTGTATCGTGGGTTCCTGAGAGGATGTATGACACGTCCCGTCGTGGCTCATGCCCAGATTTGGCATGGATCACCCTGAATTTGACCTTGAAGTTACCTTGGCCGAAATCCACGAAAATTGTATAGTGAGTTTCTGAGAGGTTTGTATGTCACGTCCCGTCGTGGCCCATGCCCGGATTTGGCATCGATACCCCTGAATTTGACCTTAAAGTGACCTTGGCCATAACCGACGAAAATGGAGTGGCGGGTTCCTGAAAAGTAGTATGGCACGTCCCCAACCCGGCCCATGCCCAAATATGACACTGACCACCCTAAATTTGCCCTTGTGACCTTCACGGAATTTAACTGCCTGTGAATGTGGGTGTGCTCGGGTGGAAGACAGGCTTGACCTAGTCTCAAAATGAAATTGGCCCACCTACAAAAATGGGGTTAGCCCACCCCCCAAAATTTGGGTGGCCCATCCCCGAAAATTTGAAAATTGAGTTCAGGCTTCACACGGATGCATACGCCGCCGTACAGTTTTCGCCTTCATGGCCCTCCTAATGCTACCGCATCAAAATGGCGAACGGAGCTCTGGCTAAAAGAGTTGCGAGGGTTACAGGACGAACAGCATGGGTGTGGGGCTCGTCCTGAAAGCAATTGTAAACTTATTAATGCGAGCAGGGGAGCACATTGCTGACCTAAAGTGCGGTGAGGCGAAAGCCTTAAGCGCGGTGTCGCTGCTTGTGTCACTGATGTGTGGTTTAAGATGCTTCGCCTCTAAGAGTGGAACGCGACAGCGTCTTGCAATGCTGCCAGGGTCTCCACAGAACGCCATCGCCCGTTCGACTGTTCGCCTTGCTCGTCGGTGAATTGCTTTTTGAGGACAGGAAATGTATCCGTCTCGCATATCTCGGTGGACACCTGAACCTCGCCGTAACGAGAAGGAAGGCAGATGGGAGTGAACGAAGACAACCCTGTTTACTAGACGCGTCTTTGTTCATTCCAAACCATCTAGCTGACATGGCGGAGTGGTTAGCGTGCTCGTATCGCACTCTGAAGACCCTGGTTCGGTTCCCCAACTCTACCAATTTCCTACTCGGTTTTATTTATTTATCTGGCCTTACTAGAAAGGTTAATCATCATGAAATTATCATAGAATGGCTTAAATTGCGTTCTGATACCATTCGAATGCCATCGATTAAGTAATGACTGGCATATGCCCATATAAGGCACGGAACCGAAACGCAGACACATCTGCCGACACGGCTGCTAAAGACAGTATGAGGCATTAAAGGCTTTCGCCTTAAAACATGTCCGCAGCAGTTGTGACCTTCTCAGAAGAGGTAGCATCAAATGAGAGGTTGTGATCGATAGAGGACGATGTGAGGATACTGCGCAAAACAAACTGTGTCGATAGAATTATAAGTTTATTAGAGCCGAAAGTGTCGAAAAAACTTCGAAATAGCGCGGACGTCGATAAAATGAGTGGACGAGAAATCAGCCGTAGGATTCAAAATTGTGGGGAAATGGGCAAAAGAGTGAAAAGAAAGTTTGAAATAAACTGAAATGTATTTGATGAGTGATAATTAATCGAACAAGAATTTTCATTGACATAGATTAATTAGTTAATTAATTATCAGCACAAACCATTCCACGGATGAATAAGCTGGACGGGGATATAGTAAGTGAACGGGAAAGCAACCACGGCGCCCAATTTGAAATTCGGCCGCGGCGGCCGAATTTCGATGACAGGGAAATTCTAGAGGCCCGTGTACTGTGCGATGTCAGTGCATGCAAAGAACCCCTGGTGGTCGAAATTTCCGGAGCCCTTCACTACGGCGTCTCTCATAGCCCGAGTTGCTTTGGGACGTTGAACCCCAATAAACCAGACCAAACCAAATTTGAAAAACCAAAATGGTTGATTGAGATAAAAGAAGGTATGATCAGAGTAAATAAATCGATATTTAATTAAAGCATTAGATAATTACGCTGATTCAGCAGCTAAATTAACGAACAAAAGAAAATGATAAACAGAGGCAAAGAGAGGCGACGAGTGCCGAGGAGGCGTCAGTGCTTTGGCATTCTCCCTGTGCGGGTTGCCGCAGTGATCTCTTAATTTTTATGAAGGATCAGACAGAGACAGCGCACTTGGGTTGCGATTGTTAGCAGAGCGCGATCAGCCATCTCGCTTCGGGTGACGTGAGACTCGCGTAAGAATTGGCAGTGCCTTAGCTCGGCTATGCCAGGACATACGTAGCGAAAGCAGGCATGCGACACAGCTGGCGAAGCGAGCGGAGGCAAGCGCAACGACGAGGCAAACGCTGTGACGTCATACCAAACGCAAGTTCGTGGCCAATGTATAGATTTCGCTACAAAAAAGCCTGACGACGGCATGACCCAGGTATTGCGCGCCAGCGACTTGGACGGCGTGTGGCTGGACGAGGTGCACGTGAGCTCGGCGTTCGTGCGGCGCCAGCTGCGCTCCCTGGGGGCGGACGGCGCGCCGGACGCCACCATGGACGACTTCTACCTGCTGCTCAGCCTGATGCTGTGCAACCTGCCGCGGGCGCGGGGCTCCAAGCTGAGCACCGACTGGTTCCAGAACCGCGTCAACGACCTCACCGAGCTCTTCCCGAACGTCTCGGAGCCGCCGCGCGTGCCCCTGTACGGCGAGGAGCAGGCGGACGCCATCTCGCGCTTCGGCGAGCAGTGGCCGCACACCAGGGCGGCGCTGTGCAGCGCCCTGCTCAAGACGCGCTTCCAGGTATGTAGTACATATACCGGGTGTTTCAGGGAAGATTTTAATTTTTTAAGATAGGATTTTTTAGCTAAAAATATGGCTTTTGCGTCATGGTACTGTTAGGGTTGGCGGGCTGCAGAAAACCGGTGAATCATCTTATCTAGTAAGGTGGTTCATCATCATCAGCCTGACTACTCCCACCGCAGGGCAAAGGCCTCTCCCATGTCTCTCAGTTAACCCTGTACTCTGCCAGTTGCGGCCACCGTATCCCCGCAAACTTCTTGATCTCATCCGCCCACCAACTTTCTGCCGCCCCCTGCTACGCTTGCCCTCTCTTGGAATCCACTCCGTTACCCTTAGGGACCAGCGGTTATCTGGCCTTCGCATTACATGCCCTGCCCCAAGCCCATTTCTTCCTCTTGATTTCGACTAGGATGTCATTTAACCCCCGTTTGTTGTGGTTATCTAATTTCGAATAATTAATTAACTTTTAATTATTAGAGTTAGGCGCCTGGTTGCAGTTAGAGATTTGTAGCCGATCGTTAGTAACCGCCATATCAGCTTTTAGAATTTAGAAAATGCGATTACCCTTGGCACTGTGTCCCAAAAAATTTTTGCTACATCGTGCCCAAACACATGCACTTTCGAAGAGCATGCAAGCAAAGCAACCCCTCTAGTGTCCGTCACCAGTCGAAACAGCCAAATTTTTCCGGGTCACTGAACCTGAAGCTTTCACTTACGCACCAGAACATAGTGGAACACTATATGAGAAAAGCTCACTGAGGGATGGCCTCTTCCTCACAAGAAGACTTCTCTTTCTCTGGAGAGCTGGACGAGTTCAGTAGTTAACTAGAGCACTATGGTTGTACGTCTGTTGCCATTCAGCGTGGCGCGTCCAACTTCCGTGCCGACGAACTGCCTTCGTTCGTCTTTCAGTTCTCGTTGCAAGTCAGGACTGGAAGCATTCAGCAATGTGGCGTAGCAGTGTGGGTAAGACTACAGGGGGCACGGGGAGATATCAGCATGCGATGAGGAACCCTTAGAAATCGAAGGCATCAGGCGTGTGGAAATCAGGAAGCAAAGGTTTTGTACATCTAAATTCTTTTTTCTCTCACATTTCTTTCTTTGTTATTTCTTTTACGACCAGGTGCACTGTACTGTTCTAGCCAGCTAAAAGGGGGCACGCGGAGGGTCATGTCGCCAAGCGGGCCCATTTGTATTGATCTTATAGGGTCCCCTGCTGCGGTGGATCAGTGGTTATGGTGCTTCTGCTGCTGAGCCGAAAGACGCGGGTTCGATCCCGGCCGCGGCGGTCGAATTTAGATGGAGGCGAAATTCTAGAGGCCCGTGTGCTGTGCGATGTCAGTGCACGTTGAAGAACCCCAGGTGGTCGAAATTTCCGGAGCCCTTTACTACGGCGTCCGTCATAGCCTGAGCTGTTTTGGGACCACAAGAAACCGATAATCTTATAAAGGTTCGCGTATGGGTCCCATAAGGACCCATACTTGCATTCATTATCTAGTTCCTCTATGGATCTTATCACTTGGCCAACTGGGCCGCCGCGCTGGCTCAGTGGTTATGGTGCCCGGCTGCTGATCCGAAAGACGCGGGCTCGATCCCGGCCGCGGCGGTTGAATTTCTTTGGAGGAGAAATTCTAGAGGCCCGTGTGCTGTGCGATGTCATTGCACGTTAAAGAACCCCAGGTGGTCGAAATTTCCGGAGCCCTTCACTACGGCGTCCCTCATAGCCTGAGTCGCTTTGGGGCGTTAAACCCCATAAACCAAACCAAACCGTGGTCTGTTGGGTCATGTCCCTCCCTCCTTCTGGCCCCGGCCGCAGGGCCCGATGCAGCAGGTGCAGGAGTACGTGTCCGTGGGATGGCGCTTCGCGGGCATGAAGCACGTGCACCTCATCCTCGAGTTCCTGGGGGGACGCAACTCCTGGGTGCTCGATGTCATCCCCGAGCTGCGCGCCAGGGGCGATCGCCTGCAGGTACGTGCCCGCACTGCCGGTACCATTGGCGGTGGTGCTCAACAGCGGTGCCCGCAATTATGGCTGCGCATGCATGGCACGTGACGGACGGCAGGACACCGATCTTTCCTGGTGGCCTCCGTTCCTCCCCGATACGTGCTGTCCTGACGTCCATGGATCATATCGACGTCCATGGGTCTAAGTGTATTCGTCGTCTACGTGTATTTTCTTCGCGTTTAGTTAATTACGCCTCATCAACCAAATTTTTCCCACGGCAACATTTTATCACGCACTGTCTGTCACAATCACACTTTCACACATTTATCTTCAGAGAGTGACGTAATCACGCGGGCAAAGTTTGCGGACACGCTTTGCTGACACTACAAAGCCATACAGTGTTCTCGCGTTAATAAGCCTCATTCTTTGCTGCGCCCTCGGGGCGTACATATGCAATACCTGCTTCAGCTACATTTAACTACAGCATCCACTATTTTTTTCTGTAGTAACGGTGAGGAAGCTTAATGCCATGCAACCATGCAGTACACGTCATCACTGGCGGTAGCTGTAAGGGTACTCAGCACTGTCACTTGGCTTTCTCCCGCGCTAGACATGACTCTATACCCAATCCCATCAAATGCACTCATCTATACGCACGTGACTCTTTGCTGTCTACAGAGTGCTGTTAAGAACGGGGCCACACAACCCACC
The DNA here is from genome assembly GCF_055824585.1 of Amblyomma mixtum. Classification (NCBI taxonomy): domain Eukaryota; kingdom Metazoa; phylum Arthropoda; class Arachnida; order Ixodida; family Ixodidae; genus Amblyomma; species Amblyomma mixtum. Next base: position 155,307,489 of record NC_143015.1, read on the forward strand.
GCTGGAACCAGTGTTAGAGATGGGGCTTCTATCCCACCGCTGCCACCAGTGTTGGGAACGGGGCCACACACCCTCTGCTGGAACCAGTGTTAAAGATGGGGCTTCTATCCCACCGCTGGAACCAGAGTTGAAGACGGAGGGGTCCTGGAGAAGACTAACTCGTTTAGCCCCGCAGGAACCGGCTCCGAATGACGATGTCGGACTGCGTTATCGAGGAAACTGTACAAAAGGGTTTATTCTACATATTTACAGATGAGAATCGAATGCACTGCAATGCGAATGCTCCTATCACACAACAACATCCCGTTAAATACGGTTCGCGTTCCCTAGATCCCTGACTGGGGAACTTGGTTCGAATAACGTTGTCCAATCGGATGGGCCATTGATGACGCTGGCGGTACCACCCACGGCACGGGGCGGTGCTGAAGCTCTCTCGCTCTCTCACAGCTCGGGGGATGAGAAGGGGAAGACAGTCATCAAACACAGATGCGTCACCTTGACCACTGCCGCAAGTGTTCTGTGCGTTGCCTCCGTGCGAAAGCAGAATCCCGCAGACTCCTCGCAGGTGGTTGAACCTTCTCGAACTCCCCCGCCGGATGGCCGAAGCACGAGACTCCTTCGACACAGCGTCTTTCAATTAGCAGCCTCGCTCAGCGTGACCTTGCGTAGCATCATCCAGTCCGGTGACCCGAAGGTCGACTCGGCCAACGTATACCGGTGCTTCTGCCGTGCTGCTGCCGTCGCAAGCTCCTCGCCGCAGCTTTGCCTAACGACGACACTCGTCTGACAGTAATTTCTCCCAGGCCGGTGGGAGACAGCCTCCTTCGATCGGTTCGGAGGTTCGGTGATTTGGAGTGCAACAGCCCCGGCCGTCGTCGTCTATGCTTCTGCCGCCGGCGCCAGGCCTCGTCATATCCCTTGCTTTGCGATGAGTCACACCCGGCTCCTAGGACCACGTTGTCCACTCTTAACAGTGCGTAGAGATGAGGTCATTTGATGGGCACTGGATTCTTTGCTGTCCACAATTCTAGAGGCCCGTGTACTGTGCGATGTCGGTGCACGTTAAAAAGTCCCTGGTGGTCGAAATTTCCGGAGCCCTCCACTACGGCGTCTCTCATAGCCTGAGTCACTTTAGGACGCTAAACACCCATAAACCATCTTTGCTGTCCACGGTTACGTTACACCCGTCCCTTGCTATCCCTTCCGTTACTGTGACAGACCTTACGTTGCCTTCTGATCTCAGCAAGGGCATGTATCACTGACTCGCGTTTAATTGCTCCCCTCTGTCCCGTCCGTCCGCAACGCGCAGGCGTTCCTGTGGGCGTACCAGCGGCTGGGCGCGGACGGGCCGTACATGAAGCTGCTGAACCTGCCCGAGGCGGCGACCACGCTGCGCAAGCACCTGGGCCTGCACGTGGCGGCCGCGTACGCGCTGGCCGTGCTCGAGGACGACAACTGGCTCCAGTACAAGGGCGTGCCCCGCGACCAGGACGAGGAGGCGGTGCTCGCCAAGATCTCCGATATCAAGCGCATGGGGCTCGGCGCGCCGCCCAAGGACGCCCCGGCAGTGCCGCCGACGGCCGACGACCACACCGCCGTGGACGTCGCCGGAGCGGGCGAGCCCGCCGCTACCCCGTCCGCCGCGCCATAGGGCCACCGCCCCCGCAGGTGCCCCATACTCTCTCTCTCTCTCTTTTTTTAACGCGATAGCATTTTTTTAACGCGATAGCATATGCCTCACGAGCCACAGCCAGAGACGGTGGCCTAGTGGTTATGGCGCTCGGTTTCTGGCCGCGGCGTTCGAATTTCGATGGATGCGAAATTCAAGAGGCCCGTGTACTGTGCGATGTCAGTGCACGTTAAAGAACCCCGGGTGGTCGAAATTTCCGGAGCCCTTGACAACGGCGTCCCTCATAGCCTGAGTTGCTTTGGGACGTTAGAACCCCAAGAAACCAAACCAATCCAAACCTAAACCAAAGAACCCCTGGTGGTCGAAATTTCCGGAGCTCTTCACTGCGGCGTCCCTCACAGTCTGAGCCGCTTTGGGACGGTAAACCACAATAAACCAATGAACCAATGTTCAAAACAGGTGCTTCCGAGCTTGCGCTATCGCTCCCAGCTTGCCTCGGATGCACGCGATAGTCCAGGGATTGGAAAAATCTGTGCAAAGAACGCGTGCACAATTAAGAGGACCTGAATAGAGGAGGGCTTTTTTTTTCATCTGTTCAAGCGTCGTACCACGACTTAACACTATCATGTTGTGGAATCTGCTGACATCATTGTATTCCGCGCAGACGAGCTGGCACGGCGACGGACGACGGCGACGACGACACCACCGGAAGGGTCGCAAGAGGAGGAGGGCGAGGATGGGAAGAAAAAGCCCGGGTATTGCCATCGAAAGACCGTAAAATATGCGGCCTTTCTCTCTCGTCCCGTGGCCTACTATCGCCATCTTTCCCAGGCACCACGAACTCTGCCCTTCCGTCGCCCTGACTCACGTCGTTTCGCCAGCCAGCCGTCTGCCTCCGCTGGCGCGCCCGGAACAGCCGGATCTTGGCGGCGGACCAAGACTCGCGCTCGCGGAACCTGGCAACCCTGCGGCTCCGTGATGACGTCGCTGCCCCGCTGAAGCATGGCAGCGGCGAACAGGGCAGCGCGTTATAGATGAAGAAATAAGTTTTCGTCCATGCGTGGTTTCCAGGCGAGCTTGCGTCCTTAGCGCTCTCTGCGGTGGCCGCGGGCAGCAAAGCAGGGCCGCACGGAAGAGACGGGAAAGGGCACCTGTCGACGCCGACGGTGGGCCCCCCGTAGGCGTTTGTCTGGGGGGGTGCTGCCGCCGCCATTTTTGCGGTCGTGAAACAATAAAAGGGCTTCCAGACGGTCACTCCACGGAGTAGCTTACTCACCCGCAGCTTGTTTGTTGCTCCGTTCGACAAATGATCGAGGTGCGGCCAACTGACAGTGATGCCATGTGATCATGCATGTGATGCTCTTGCATGAATGGATGGATGACAATGACTTTACCCTTTGTATCGGAAGGAAACTTCCGCCACCTACCCAATAATAACGCCTTTACATTTTAAGTGTGTTTGCTGCAGTACTCGCATTGCGCAAGGTCGCGTTAGTATGAAACAAGGTCATTGAAGTGGGACCAGTGGGAGGTACCATTGATACACTGATTGCGGACCACCTAATAGGCGTAAAATGTTTGGAGTGGTATCACATGATTCAGCGCGTTATGAAGCATACGATTACTAGTCGAATCAGAACGTAGCATATCACAGGGATTCGCACCGACGACCTTTGGTTCTCCAAACCATGACTTCTTGAAACTTCAAACGTCAGTTATGGCCAAACTAATTGAGTTAGGCACTTCGTCGTCTTGCGCTGTATACGTTGGCATAAAAAAGTTTGGCTTACGGGGTTTAACGTCCCAAAGCGACTTAAACCGTAGTGAAGGGCTCCGGAAATTTCGACCACCTGGCGTTCTTTAACGTGCACTGACATCGCACAGTACATGGGCCTCTAGATTTCGCCTCCACCGAAATTCGACCGCCGCGGCCGGGATCGAACCCACGCCTTTCGGGTGAGCAGCCGAGTGCCATAAAAAGTAAATATCCGGATATAACGAGAAATTTGTACCGGATATAGCGAAGAAGGCTAATGACACTCGATACTCATACGTTGCCTCGATTTCTAATGCCCAATACTCTTACGTTTGCCTCAGCGTTTTGCTCTTTTTGACTTTTTTTTTCTCAATTTCGGGCCCGCCACGGCAGCTCGGTTGTTACGGCGCTGGGCTGCTGAGCCGAAAGACGCGGGTTCGATCCCGGCCCGCGGCGGCCGAATTTCGATAAAGGCGAAATTCTAGAGGCCCGTGTGCTGTGCGATGTCAGTGGACGTGGAAGAACCCCACGTGGTCGAAATTTTCGGAGCCCTTCACTACGGCGTCCCTCATAGCCTGAGTTGCTTCAGGACGTTAAACCCAAATAAACCAAACCAAACCAATCTCCATTTCGGCTTTCCCTTTTGAAGCGTGTGATTCGAACTGCGCTTTTGCCCTTTTGTCAGACAAGTGGCGGTGCTTACGACAAGCGTTGGAGGGCTTGTGCAGCCTGGGATTCTCATGCTCAAGCCGAAGGGAAATGGGTGGGTCGCTTATCTACGAGACGTAGCCGGCACTGCATTTCGCGTTATTTGCAAGAAACCTCAACGCTATCCGCACCCTAAAATGCCACTCAAAAGTTGCTGTCGTCGGTGGCGTGCTGCACCAGCAGCCATGCTTTTCTTTTACTTAAATAATTCGCAGGGAAGGGTGGCCCGAATTTTCAATGAAACCATGGCAAGCCACGGGGTGGTTAACTAGGCACTTTGACGGACGCGACCTATATATGCTGAAAAAAAAAAAAAAAAAACGCCTTCGGAACTGCACTTATATAATTGCGCAAGACACGACTGCACTCGATCGCACGAAAACTCGGCCCAACGGGATAGTGGCGGGAGCCACCGGGCGCTATTTTTTCCTATATATTTGGAGCGTCAGCTTTTAAATGATTGGAAACACCGCATTTTAGAGCGAGAGCTCTCTACTCCGCGGGGAAAAACTTCTGATTTCGATGTGGAATGCCTCTCAAGGTCAAACCGAACTTTACTGCGTGGTGGTATGGCCCAAGCAGTGGTAGTATGACAACGCGATCGTATGACAATTACCATTGGCTACGTGACCTTGACATTTGACCCTTGAAATTCGATTTGAGACAGTGGGCACCACATCGACGATAACCTTCAATGCATCACAAGGTCAAACCGAACTTAACTGCGCCGAGGTATCACCCAAGCTATGGTAGTATATGACCACGTGATCCACGACTGTGACCATTTGGTACCTGACTTTGGCCTTTGACATTTGATTTGAGACAGTGGAGACCATGGAGAGCTCGACCCGTTCGTATAACTAGGTTCAAGCCATGTTGAACCGCAGCCATTTTTTTTTCGGATTGTTTTTGCTCTAGAATGTTGCGTACGGCATCAGTAAACATGGATCACCACTTGGACGTGCAGCAAATGCAGCCATGCAGCCGCCACAGCCGGGATTCGATCCCGTGACGACTAAGCCACTGTGGCAGGTGCTTGAAAAAGACGCGGCCCACATAGCTGTACCCGCCGCGGTGGCTCAGTGGTTAGGGCGCTCGTCTACTGAGCCGGAGTACCCGTGTTCGAGCCCGGCCTCAGCGGCTGCGTTTCGATAGAGGCGGAACGTAAAAGGCACCTGTGATCCCCAGGTGGTCGACATTGTTCCAGAGCCCTCCACTTTGACGCCTTTCTTCTTTCACTCCCACCTTCATCCCTTCCTTCACGGTGCAGTTTAGGTGTCGGTTGAGGAGTGCAAAGTTACTACGCCATTTCCTTTCCTCAAAAGCCACAGTGCTGTCTTGATACACTTGTAAACAAATGAGCATTTGCACGCCTGCTTTAACTGACTGCCTAAAGTGTTTAACATAGACTTGCACGACTGGAAAAAGGGGTTTTATACGAGGGTGCAACTCTAAATATTACTTTGTAGCTATAGTTGTACTGGGCATGTTGAAAGCCTACTGGGACCCATGTTTTTTTCCACCATGACGTGAGAGAGCATGCATTTTTGTGCCCACATTACATCTGGAGTTGTATGAGACATACGTAGTGGGTTTGTCCTTACCAAATATGCTGGCATTACCAAAGCAATCATGCCCAGAGCCACCTAGTGCTGGCTTCACATCAAGCCCACATGCTGCCCAAAGATGCAGCTAGTAAGAGACTTAGATTGTGTATTGCATTTTTTTTTTAAACTCTTCAGCAAGTGTCTCAATCCAATTCCAAAACACGTCTCACTTAAATGGGTCAAAAAAGGACCCAAAGGACCAACAAAATGACACAAGAATCATGTAAAGGGAAAAAAAAACTTTAATAAAGTTGCAAATCTTTTTCAAATAAATACTTTGTACAATAGGCTTCAAAAAAAGAACTCTGTCATCTACAGCTGTACAACCACGACACACGTGAACAAATAATTGACGCATACATGACGTGTGAGCGAATGCATTAGTGCCATGAGGAAAACACCTGGAATGACAATGGGCGCGAGGTCCAACACACAGCAGCACCAGGACAAAACAATAGTGCTCCAGTAGCAGCTACGCCCAAATAAACAGAATGTAGTAGAAAGCTCATTAGCGCATTTTGAGTGTGACTCCAGCAACAAAGTGCGAGCACAGTTAGTGCCAAGAGTACCCAGACCACCACAGAATGCCAGCACTGCCTAGGACAGTTGCGAAGGTACACTTCTTTAACTACCAAGAGTTCAGCTTGTTAATTTCATACAGACCTTATTGTTTTCGGTGAACACAGATCAAGTGCTCTTCTGTCATAGCTGCCTTGAACAGGTCTCACAATTGTAACTAATGCCTGATAACTGCAAACTATGCAAAAGCAGTCACAATGAATCACAGCTGTTAGCTCAGGCTCTTGCTGCGAATAAATAAAGGATATAGCATGTAGTAAACTATTTGCAATTGCAAGCAACTGATAGCAACTGTTGGCCTCACTGCTTGGCATGTAATGAAGACAGCTCGACAAAGAGGGATGTTCAAGGTAATCCTGGTGCTAACTCTGCACCAATGGTGTGTTTGGCTGGTCTCAACCAGTGCAAGAAACTGTGGAGGAGGCTGACACCTGTGTACATTTGGAAACCACTAAAAAAAAATCTGCCACGTCTGTCTTGCAAAGATAAAATGGAACGGCATGACAAAAAGAACAGTAACTCTTACTCAGTAAGTACAGGACATACTGGTGAATGGAACATTTGGGAATGTGCGCTGTGCAAAACAGACTGTGTGGTGCTGTTTTATGTACACCAGTGGAGACATGCATCGGTTCGTGTACACCTCGCTGCGGGAACTGCAGTGTCATGTACCACAGAGCGAAGCATGTAACAGCTTTCGATTCCTGCCGAAACTTGTGAAAATTGCGTCTCCCAGCGCAAGACGCCCCCCATCAGGGCAACAGTTGCTAGAAGAAAACAAGAGAACTAGAGTCGTAACTTGCTTGCACCAAAATCTCAGGAATGACACGAAATCAGAAGTGTGTGACTATATGGCGAAATCGCCCATTTCCAAGTAACATTCTTGAAAACCAGTGTGTTCTGATCAGCTGCACTAAGCACTAACATTTTAGAATGCAACACTGAGCTGTTGCAGGTGCCCCGAAATTTCATGGAAATCTTTTTAACGATTAATTTTGCACTCAGAGTTCATATTATAGCTTATGCTATACTCGCTTGTAAAGCTTGTACGGGGCAAAAGTTTGAAGGCCTAAAACCGCTAGCTAGTACTTAAGAAGAAGGGTTCTATGAGCTATTTCGACAATTAGTTCATAAAATATCTAGGCTGCCTTGTCAGCAATTCAGGAATGACTACAAAGGGCAGTCACATGTGGAAGCTATAAATGTTGTGCCATCAAAAAAGGCAAATGAGGTAATTGAAGTTGTGGACATGAGCAAAAAAGCATGAAGTGTAAAAAAATTTAAACAGCAAAAAGAATAACATATTCACAGCAAACGACAAAATTTGCTAGCTTTCAGTAGCATGCACAAAAGATTTCTTTTTTAGTCAATATCTTCCAAAGTGAGACATTTTATTAGCTAATCACGTTAAACTGTATGTGAACCTGTGTCATTTTAACAATTGAATAGCACAGCTACATCATTTGGAAAGGTAACAAAAACTAGATTGTGGGCCTGAAGTGTTTACATTTTATGCTCCCAGATGAAGCAAGCCCAAATTTATAAATAAATATAATATACACAGCATGCTTCTAACTACGTCTTTTCGATTTATAGCTACAATCTGGAATAGTATACGACACGGAGGTTGTAAAAAATCTATAGATATCTGGGCGCATCTAAATAAATATACTCTCACCATCTGCTCTAGCATGCCTCGAGGAAATATAGACTATTTGTGCACGAGCTTACAAAGAACGGTGCTGTACAGACAAGCCACATAGAAGCAGTCAGATCATATTTGTCGTCTAAAGAAAAGTCCCAGATGACATTCATTGGGCATGCCCCACCTAAACACACACATGCCAGTCCAGAACAGCACAGATGGATGCCAGACCGAAGTTGGGTCAGTGGCCAAGTTTGCGAAGGGCCACCCATTCTCTCTGGAAAGTTGAGGACCAGCTGACTTTCCCTGCAGAATCTTCTTCAATGTCATCCCTGGCGAAAATTTTTTCCAGCCCAACTGGTTTATGGAACAATTTCCAGTTGGTTCCAGTTGGAACCATCTGGGTTCCACTTGGTTCCAACTGGAACCAGCTGGAAATTGTTCCATAAACCAGTAGGCTGGGAAAGATTTTCACCCGGCAAAGCACAGTGTGTTTGCTTTCATTTGCACAACCCTGCACGAAGTTGTCACACACGATTGGGTGTATCAGTGTAAAAAGAAGTCCCAGCTGCTAGTACAGTAGCTGCCCTGTGTCTAAAGAAGGTCTCCGTCGATCCCTGAGGAGCTTCATTGTGCAATTGTACGACGCCTCCTTCCTTTCATGTGGCAGGATTTGAGCTGCGAGCAAATGTGCGGCAGTCTTGTCTTGGCTTGGCAGTGGGCTTGTGCTGTGAACTCCTCTGTAGCCGTAATGGCTGGTGTTCCAGTGGTGTCGCATACGCTACTCTCAGGGCAGTGTGTGCTGATTCATGTTACGGTGGTGTCTCAGGTGTTGGCCTTACTCCAACACAGCAGCGAAGTTCATGCCGTGATCTAAGCTGACGAAACTATTTTCCACAGCAGTCACGAGGGTCACCAGAAATGTGGGCAGAAACGGTTTGCAGACTCTTTGGTTTGGAGCTTTTCGTCGCTTGGTGCTGTTGCAGTCGTGGGAAGGCTCATTCTTGACTTTTTCAAGACATGCAGCCCTTTTCCATATCCGGTAAAGTGGTCGGAATACATGAAACAGACACGCGTATATCACCGCTTTGTACACAGATGGGTACAGTTCCAGAAATCATGGTCAGAGATAAATTATTCCGATTGCACAACTGGTTTCAAAACATTTCCAGGAGAGGGCGCAGACTGAATTTTTTTTTGCTCACTCTTTCCTCTTGAATGAATCCCAAACGCACAGTGGAAACTGCTACAGACTGTCCTCAGAAGCTTTCTAATGTCCTGAGCGCACTCAAATGTGAGCTCATATTTCTTCATTGGTGACTGGAAAACAAGTTAGGAAGCAATATTTTTGCATCCCCTTTGTGCGTGTCTTGGGAGCTCCTTTGTGCCATGGCCTTTGCCAGCCGCAGCCTGTGGTCTTCCTCGCACCAGGTCCTTGCCTGATGCTTAATGTTTTGATGAAAAGCTGCGTTTAGAACACGGGTTGTGCTTGACCAGCACTTGCTGCTGACGGGCAGCTGCCAGACTTGAGGTCGTTAAAAAGCCATGTCGCCACTCTTGCGCACTCAGTAGTTGAAGATGTTGAATAGCACAGCGAAGAGCGTGCAGGCCGCGTACACACCTAGTGCCACCCACCACAGTAACTGTTCGTGCAGCTTTTGTTCAAAGTTTTTGAGCACTAGCAAACCGATGGTGAGGCCTGCTAGTGCACCCGTCAGGTGCGCCACGTATGATACCGGCGGCCCATGAGGTTCGGCGGCGTACCGGTCGTAGACTGCGAAGCCCACGTCCGCAGAGGCTGCATAAGAGAAGAACAGAGAAAAAATATGACAAATGAGCTCTATCAGCAGCTGAAACAGCAACAATGACATTACTACACTGGAAGACAGTTAAGCAGTAAGACCAGTGGAATAGCTGGATGTTATTTCAAGGTGGTATTTTGGAATACTCGAAAGAAAAGAGGGAGATGTGTGTAATATGGTAGCTCGCATTAATACGTTAAGGTTGTTCTGACAGCCAGTGACTATCACAACTCACATTTTTGGTTACGTGTTATCTTCTCTGGAATGATGCATAAGACATTACAACACATGAATCACCAACACGTGGCATTCGCCTACACCCAGTAAATAGTTTATAACCAAATTTCTTCTCTGATGTCATTTCGCTTCCGAAGCTGAAAGGTTCCTATGATGTCATCTTAGCCTTCAGGTCATGTGGAGCACAAAACAATGCAATACAATCGCTGCTTTGGTCGTCATTTTAATCCTCTCCAACTCATATGCCAGCCTGCCCCAACAGCGCGAATTCACAAATGGGCAAGCAGTGATATATCGCCGTTTTATTACGCCTCACTTCAGCTCAAGTCCAAGATAACGTCATAGTCACTGTTCAGCTACTGAAACTGAAAATGACATGACAAAAGATATTCAATTAATAACTATTTACCAGGCATAGGCGAGTTCCACCTGGCGGTGCATGTTTGCTAATGCTGTCCTACACGCAGCCAAAAAGCTTGGCTCTGTGTTGAAAGCAATAAGACAATACTGCAGCATTCATTCGTGCTTTTGCGTGTTCCTTCTCTGTGTTATAATAAGGTAATTCAGCACCATTAGCAGCTGTACTGTCTATCTGCATGCAGCTAAAGTTTACGGGATGCGGATGAGTGGTAAATATTTATTCTGACGCAGTCAGGTAATCCAGTCGTTTGAAGTTTCTGCATGTGCGAGGAAACATATTCATGATGCCCCTGCTGGGAATAATATCAAGCGAATGGGTTATGAGGGAATGCTACAATAAGCTTTTCCCCCTAGAACACGAATCCAGCAATCTTTTGCTACCGATAGCACAATATGGGTGAGGTCTGTCTCTTCTTAGACCTCGTCCCCACAACCTGCCAATGCCACATTCTGGCATTGTGCACACCAGAGTACTGCAACTGCTTACACAGCAAAGCAAAGCTGTGAAAGCCACGCGACTTTTCGGGCGGATTAGCTCTCAAGCGGGAAGGGTGCATTTCAGGCAGAAAAGTTCAGAAATGTTGACGCGTCAATGCGCTTTTAATCCACTACACCTATGAAGGATGCAAGGCAATCTAGACTGACACAGACCTGGAAAAGCAACAGCACTGCTTCGGATTGCGAGAAACACAATTTATTGTAAAAGAAAAAAAAACGAGGCACCACTTACCGATCACAAATACGCCCACCAGCCTCACGAGACCGAACTGCATCTGGTTGTAGTTCTGCAAAATAATGAAATAAAAATAAAACAACGGTTGCACTCACATATGCACCCTCAAAATGCCTCTCTTTTTCCTATCCTCGAAATAAGAATAGGACGGATGCAAGCAGAAATTAGTGAGAGGAAATGCAACTACAATGTGACGAGCCACCATGCAAGTTTTGCATAAGTCAACAGCTCGACAATTTTTTGCTATGTACAGTGTTTAATAGATTCAATCTGCTAGTAAAGTTGCCTTCACTGCATAGTACAAAAGTCATGCAGGCACGCTCACTTTCTGCACCTGGCAAATGTTGGCCAAAAACCAGCCACAAGCGTACAGGTGCGGTGGATGAAGCCACTAGCCGCACGTTATTTCATCAGCACTCCAGGCACCAAAAATGTTGCAGTGAAGCCTTACTTCTGATTAAAACAATCACTAGGCGCACACGAAGCTCGCTTCACTGCATAACAGGTGTGTCATGTGGCAGAGCTCGCACAAGATTGCAGGAGTTAAACGACGATCATAAGGTACCACTGTGATGGGGAAGCTTTATCGGTTCAGCAATTGCGTCTACAGGCGTCAATCTCAGTAACTATATAGGTAAAAAAAAAGCAAATAACCTGTAACCTGTAAGTAACCTGTAACCTGTAAAAATAAGTAAATAACGGTATTTTCTCTAAATAAGCAGCTTTCACAAGCTACCAAAGTGGAAGAAATGAAATATATAGGTATCGGCGGCCGCTTAGCAAGTAAACTGCGGTGACGTCAACATCAGTTTTTTTTTCTGTCGCAGATCTCCGAGGCTACACCGCCGTTCCTTCGAAACAGTGATCACGGAGTCCACTTCGCCATTGACGTCCCGAAACTAGATCGAGCGGCGGGGAAACAATATTCAATTTTTTTTCAACAATAAATGTGTATTTTGCTGCCGGACATTTATCCTGATCTATACAACCCGAACTGTAAACACTGCGGCCAACGAGCCAACTGCGATCATATCCCATGGGACTGCAAAATAGAATCACCTCCTGGTGATCTAGTTACCTCTCCTTCTCTCGAGCGGTGGGAGACCGTGCTGGCTAGCTCTAACCCCAGAACGCAAGTTCTGGCGGTGGAGTGGGCTGACAAAGTCGCCGAGGGCTATGTACTATCGACCACATAACGCGACCTCTTAGCACCGGGCTCTTTCCGAAGAATAAAATGTTTTACAATGGAAGCCTGGTGTCTGAAGACACCAGGCTTCAGACAAGGGTGCATAGTGCCAGCAGTTAGACGGAGGAGGAGGAGAAGGAGCCAGGCGGTACTCACCAGTAGCACGTTCGCTAGGTGGGCCGCTAGCAACGCGTAGACGCCACCCGAGGCACCCACGAGGTAGACGTCCGTGTCGAACACGGACGTGCCCAGGGAGCCTGCACCAGGGAGAGACGAAGGCCAAAGTGCTCAGACAACAAACAAAAGTTTTCACATTCTGTTTGCCAAAATACGTAAGACTACCTCACGACGAAGAAACAACTGCTGTTTATTTTTTTCAACTTGTATCCTACTATAGCCCCAAGGGCACGGTGAATCTACCTTGAACTTTGAAACATAAACAACGTCACCAAGGTGCCGTTACTGAGAACTGAAAGAAACCGACAATTCCACAGAAGCGCCAAACCTGTGTAATAACAGTAGCGGCAACAAAGGCTAAGATACTATATTTAGAAAACTGCCAACAGGCGCGCTTTCCGTCTACAGTTTCGCGTTAACCGGGACTTCACACGCGGTGGTAACGACCGCCAGACGGCGCGGTTGCTCTCCGCGGCTACCAGATGGCGTTACGTGTTCTGTCCCCGCGCGCTTCGTCGCGGTCGCCGCGCAACAGGTGCGAAGCGCGTTTTCCGAGGCGAGTGAAAAGCCTCAAAGAAACACGATTGGGTGTAAGGAGGTTAAATGAGAGGTACGAGTTTAGCTTTACCCCACACTGTACTCGGGACGAGAGGGGGGTGGGAAATGGCGATTACAAATCAGGACGGCGTCTCTTGAGAGACGGAGTCGAGAGAGAGTGAGAGAGAGCGGATCTGCATGTTCCTCCTCACCTGCGAGCACTCCGGCCATGTAGACCGTGCCGATGCGAAGCGAGCCATGGACCATCTCCAGCGGCAGGCCGACCAACATCTGTACCAGGAGGTTGAACAGCAGATGGATCCACCTGTTGTCGAAAGAGCGGGGGGGGGGGGGGGGGGGGGGGGGTGAAGGGCAAGTGAAGTCGGGTCAGTAAGGGAGAGGTTAACGATCTGGACTGCCCAGCGAGGTTGCCAGGTTTTTTAAACATTTCACGCTACTCTTAGAAGGCAGAAGCAAAACGAGAGTGCAGCAAATCCTTGCTGTGAAGAGATCGCTCAACATACTGCATCACGGGGGGCGGATTTATGGGCGCAGGGCAGAAAATCCTTGCTGTGAAGAGATCGCTCAACATACTGTATCACGGGGGCGGATTTATGGGCGCAGGGCAAGGGGGGGAGGGGGATGGCAAACGAGAAATTTTCCATAGAAAAGCCATGCCTAACCCCCTTTCGGGCTAAATCCCTGCTGAAAAAAGTTCTATGCTGCAATAACATCATAGAGGCTTCATCATAGAATATCATACAATTTGTATGATATTCTATGACATCTCTACGATGACTATGATTTTACAGAAACGTATGATATCTGTATGATAATTTCCCATGATTTGTATAATAATTCTATGATACTTGTATGACAAACCCCACGAGTTTAGTGCATCATACAACTTTTTTCAGCAGGGATGAGAAGAAATACATGACTCAGATGGAATCCCCCCCCCCTTCCGCTACTTCCAGAGTGTCTCATAAGAACGCCCCTGCTGCAGAATCCCCCGCTTTATCGAAACACCGTTTGTACCGAAGTCCGGCGACGTTCCACCAGCAACTTCATGCACGCGCGAACAGCAACAGAGAGAGAGAGGGAGCTCACCCCGCGTGAAGGACCATGTAGAAGACGAAGCGCCATACTTGCAGGCGCTTGTCCGGCCGGTAGATGAAGAAGCTGTCGATGGGAACCGGACCCGTGGGCGTCACGGCGCCCGTGGTCACCGTGTAGTAGGTGAAGAAGCCCAACTGCGCATGAGGAAAAGTAGAAGTTATGCATCTGCTAACAGGACCTTCGGACAGCTAGTTTCGCTGCATTGTACTTCATCATATACAGGTGCAGAGAGAGAGAGACGCATACGACGCAAACAAGCTGGCCACTGGCCATATCTGGAAGTCCACAGACAGTAGATAACTAAAGAGTGTATTTGGAAGAATAAAACAGCGCAAAGAACGCATACATAGTCAAGACAGACAGAACGACGCTGCAGGGTGTAGTACACGTACAGTGTACACAAGCGGTGCTGTAGAACACATACTGCGCAATGACCAGTGGGGCTTAGAATGGGGTGAACTATGGGATTAAATTGACAGGCCCCCACCATGTGGTATGGGCCTATACAGGCAGCCTTGATGGCAGCCGTAGCCTTCACTGCGGTCAAGACAGCGCAATGCAGGTGTAGCCAAGACTATGCATATGTTGCGCTTGCCTTCCTACACGAACACAGATGAGCCACGGTGCGGTAACCACGCTCCGTGAAACTAGTCAAGAGTGGCTGCGGCCAGAACTGCAGCCGCTGTAAAGGAGAGGACAAGCCGAAACGTCTTCTTCAGTTCATCAAAACGTACAGTACACCAGAAGAAAAGTAACTCCCAGATATTTCGCGCTTTTCGAGGAAAGACGAAGCGACAAATCTCCCTTCGCATTCCGAGAGCGCCTGCTCCAAGGCCCGTATGATGGACCACAGCCTCATTGACCGTCATCGCGGTGGTTCTCCGCTACGACTCGATACCGACGGCGAGGCCGCTTAGCTCGGACAACGCGAAGAAAAACTTTATTTTCGAGGCTGCGTGCTAGTCCGCACAGACCGTGCCTTATCGCGCGTGTGATGCGGGTCATCACAGTATACAACGCATATCGAGAAAAAAAAAACTAAACAGTAGAAGAACACAATCTCAGCTCTGAGAAAGTCCCCCATTCAAGAGGACAAGCAACAGTCCTCCGTACGACTCAACTAACGTTGCTTGGACGCAATGTAAATGCTCAGAGAATGCATTCACCCTAAAGTGAAGCAAACAATGCTCCTCCTAGGCAGGCTAGCGGGCGAGTCTTTCAATGCCTCTTCTGACGTCTCCGGGGTTTTCCGTACACTTTTTCTAAAGACAGACGGACATTATTCGCGCACTCAGCGGTGCGTTCTTTGTCTCGTCTCCGGCATGATCCCTCCCGAGACCGACAGCAAAACAGAAGGAGGGGGGGGGGGGGGGGTACGATGATTAGCGGCCGATCGGAGGTCATCGCCGGCATGCCGTAGCTCCGCAAAGACATACGCCAGACGCACGAGGAGGAGGAGGGTCACAGCGGCACGCCGCCGACGGCGAAGAAGAAGGACGGCCGTGACGAGGATCGCTGGACGGCGGTGGTCACGCCTGGACAGGCCCGCCACCTGGCAGCCGCGTGGCCGGCACGCGTTACGCACCGCTAATGACCCTAATGAGAGGGACGCCGGCGCTGGACGAAGAAGCACGAGGGGGCCCTGTGTGTATATCTTCCCTCCTTCCCCTCCCTCGGGGGCGCACCTCCTCGCCCTCTGTCTTTCTCCTCAGAGGCCAGGCCTGCTGCCGTCGGCTCCTCAGACACGGCCCACGCCCACAGCCAGGGGGAGAGAGTGATGGTTGCGTATACGCTCGGGAGAAAACGTTGGCACCGTCCCACTGCTCGCTTAGGTGCATGACCCTTAGGTACACTCTAAACACGAATACACCTATGTGAGAGTAAAAACGGAGTAAGCTGTTCTCTAGCGCACACCCCTTTCTTGTGCGCTAGAGGACAAGCTTACTCCCTTTTTACTCCTTTCTGCATAGAGTACACTCCAAGCAGAAAGGAGTAAACAGGGTGTAAAGTTGTCCTCTAGCGCACACCTTTAAAAACGAGTGTTCGCAACAGGACAGCTTTACAACCTTTCTACTCCCATATAGGTGTATTCGCGTTTAGAGTGTAGAACCCGCGAACAACCGTACTACATTCGCGACCGGCGCTACTCCGATGAACCGCGTCAAAAACACCCTGTGCATATTTCCTGTCTATAGACTCTAAATAAAAAATACGCCTATATGGGAGTAAAAGGGGAGTAAACTCTCTAGTTCAC